>NC_056737.1:929167243-929302243 GCF_019279795.1 Protopterus annectens | reverse complement strand
TATGCTTAAGCCTGACCACATATTTTTATCCACTGTGATACAATAAAATGCATACATATAACCATAATCTACATTTTGATGTTTTCCTTATTAATACAACCATGAAATGTGTATTCTTTTCCTAACACATAGGTGCTTGAGATTAGCAAGGCTCCATACATCCTGTATAGACATACATTTCTAGAAACAGACATCAGTTCTTTAGAAATCCTACAGTTAGTTGTCTTTCTCAAAACTTGTCAGTTCTGTAAACAATAATATTATTTTTCTGCCACCAGACCAGATGTCTAAAGATGCACATTACTTGTACATAAAAAAAGAGGACAAAACATTCTTCACAGTCTCACTGAGCTGGATACCATCCTCAATTCATCAAACTCAGGACGTTGTTGATGAATTCTGAAGTATCCCTCTGACCTGATACAAGATTTATAGACAAGACATATAAAAACTGACAGAAGCATAGCTTTCTTCTTCAGGCAGGTCAGAATGTTTTCTTTTACTGATTTCTCACAGACTGCACCTGTCAAGTAATCTTTCAGTTGAATATTTTCGTTTGTTCTTAAATTCTCTCTCTGATGGTTTGACAATGACTAAATAATCAAAACAGTATTATGATAGACAAAGAAAATCCCAGACATGATTCATAAATTAGAAAGGCTTAATTTCAAAATAATTTGCACAAAAACTCATTACAAAATAGGAGACAGCAGAAATATTAAGATAAAGAAAAACAAACCTTATTTGCCTCAACATTATGGTTTCCGGTCTTTACCAGAATGATTAAACAGATTTATAGACATGCACATAATCACTCAGAGTTATGTGATTAACTCTTTGCTGATATATTTTCCTTCATGTGGAGTCAATTTTTCCTGTACTATCTCACATTTTCTTAGAATTTTTTTAAAAAGAAAGAACACAGAAAAAAAGTGTGCCCGGAAATTGTGATGTTACTTAATTTTTCATCACTGCAGCAAAATTTGCAAATACCGTCAATTTGTAAATATAACACAGTGTAAAAGAATTTTAAAAAGTACAGTTGTGTAAGGTGAACACACCGTAACAGCAGATGTTTGAATGATCACTGCTTCAGTAACATTAGATGTTATGTAGTCCTATCTCGCCGTAATTCTTGATGGATGGGTTCGGAGCCGATATTCGGCTTTGACTCGGACGATACTAAAGCTCGAGAGTTTTAACTGGCTCGAGGCTAGCCCCTATCCCATGGTGCCTCATGACAATTCCCCAGATCTCATATGCCACAAAAGCTTTGAGGTTGTGTCTTACTGGTTCATTGGCTAAGTAAAACTTTATTTGCTAAATTTAGTCTTTTCCTATCTTTTATATCCCTTCTATAATATATATATTTCTTGTCTCTTGTGTGACTGTTTTTTGAGAGTTTCGGACCCCTATTCCTCCCCATAGGACTGTATGAGCCATTTATGTTAAGAGGGCTGTAGTGCCCATTTAAGTTAGAGGGCCTTTTCTCCCTGTGTGTAAGTGTTTATATTTAAAAAAAAAAAAAAAAAAGTTATATTCTTCTTTCTTTCACACTTCTTCTTTGTCTGTAGTTACTATTTAGTGTTGTATTTCTTGTTGTTTTTCTAGCTACTCTACATTGTAGTCGGAATGTCTAAAGATAAGGATAGGGAGCATAAAGGTCATAGCCATTCGGGGTTTAAGAAGTGTGATACATGTGCACAGAAAATGTCTCTCACAGACAGTCACACCAGTTGCGTGTACTGCCTTGGTGAAGCCCATTTGCAGGAACCCAGCACTTTTTGCTATGCGTTTAGCACCAGAGCTTTAAATGAGAGAAAGAGAAAACTCATTGATAGGGGTCTCATGACCAGTTCCTTCCAGGAACAGCTAGAACTTGGTCAGGTAGCTCCAAAATCTTCTAAGAGAAAATCTTTGGCCCCAGCTTCGGAGTCGACTAAAAAGACAAAAGCGTCGGAGCCAAGAAGTTCCGGCTTTGAGTGAGCTTCATCAATTTCAGTGCCAAGGCAACCTTTGGTACCAAAAATTTTACCAGAAATTGAGGTTGTGTCTCCCACCTTGAGATCTCCTATTTTGGAGAGGAGGAGATCTCATTCTGTCTCCACCAGATCCTCCAGGACTCTTATCAGATGAGTACATCAAGCAGGTGGTGAAGAGGTTGCTTTCAGACCCAGCTCTGGCAAGAAAATTGGCTTCTCTGGACCCAAAGGTTTTGGAGCTGACTCCCTTACCGACCACTGTTCCTCTACGACTGCTTCGCTCTCAGAGCCTATTTCTTCAGGTTCTTCTGTCTTGGACCCGTCGGCTCCGGGGATTCAACCTGCTTCCTTGGAGCCAATAATTCTATCCTCGATGGCTCAGTCTGGAGCCGAGGGATCTGGGAGCCGATGCTCGAGTCGACTCCGAGGGGGACAGTCACCCTGGTTTCTCATCAGAATCAACCTTCCCTCTCGGAGCCTCAGCATGACTCAGTTCAGCTCCCACTTCTGCTTCGGAGCCATTCCCCTTGCTAGGAGTTGACCATCTATCACCTCGGAGCGGATGTCTTCTTTGGAGCGAGGGGGGAAGGCTTTCAAAGCTATGGAGAAGGCTTTATCCTCTGCTAAAGCCATACCATTGGAAACTGTGTCCCACCAGCAGCAGAAAGCAACTTCTTCCCCCTGCCACCTCCACAGTGTAGGGAGCCAGAGGCCCAAGTAGCCCTTATTGGAGGTGCCCCCTCTTCCTAGACCTCCCCAGATTATCCCATTGGAGAGCTCCCTCAGAAGAGGCTGTGTAAAAGGAAACATTTTGACTCACCTGAGTCTGTCATGTCAGACACTGATTTTAGAGGAATCAGAAGGGTCCCCTAGATCTCCCTCTGAGGATGTCTCCTTTTCTGACATCCTAGAAATCCTTAGACGGAGGGGTGATTGGAAGACCTCTAACCCTATTGAGGATGAATCAGTGTATCTTGAGGCCTTTGGTTCTCAACCATCCACCTCCTGGGTGACACTGCCTTATGACCAACTCTTGGGGGTCATATCGCGTTAAGCCTGGACTTCCCCAGACTCAGTGGAGCCTGTCCCGAGGAGGCCAAATAAGTTCATGACAGCACCTGAGGACAACACATTTCTTAGTAAAGGAGTTCCTGTTGATGCCATGGTGGTAGCAGCAGCCACCAAAAAGGAGTTATCTGAGACATCTTCTAATATCCATCCTCCTATCAAGGAGTCCAGGATGATGGATAGGTACAGGAAGCGTACTTTTTCTTTAGTGGCATTTACACTAAGATCGCTGAATTACCTTACTCATTTTACTCGTCTTCAAAGGCATCTCCTGAAAGAGGAGACACCCTCCAGGGTTCAGTAGCTCCGGGTTCCATGGATAAGGTTTCTGCGCAGCTGTCCACCCTTACTTCCATAGCTAACTCCTCCATGAGGTTGATATCGTATGTGGCAGATGGAGCAAGTAGGGCAGCCGCAGCAGGAATATCCCACAGGAGACATTATTGGATGCGTCTTTGTAATTTCACGGAGTCCTTCAAGTCTTCCTTCACTAACATCCCCTTTGATGGTTCATCTTGTTTTGCACTCCAAGTGAAAGAGACTTTGACTAGGTGCAAGCAGGAAGGGAAAACCTTATATGCTGTCAGAGTCCATTTCTCACTCTCATCTAGACCCTATCCCAATACAGGAGGGAAAATGTGGTTTCATATATCCCAAAAAGGTTTCCCTCAGGCACAAGGTCAAACCTCCCCTAGGGGCAGAAGGGAAGGATATAATGGAAGATGCCACCCTTGTGGCAGGGGAGGTCTGCAGCATCAGTGAGACAGAGAAATTTTCTCTAATCATCCCTTCTATTGTCCCTGAGGGGTTGCCCAACTGTCCGTCTCTAGAGGCAGTCAGGGGTCATCTACCGCTGTACCCAAGCACCTAGCTAACCATCTCACAAGATCGTTGGGTACACACCATAATATCCAGAGGTTACCTGATCCCCTTTGTTTCTGAACCCCCAACAAACCGGTCTCTACCAGACGTACCACCCATCCAGCTAGACTGTGCAACATCAGAGGTCATCTCGTTGCTGCAAAAAAGAGTCATCCAAAAAGTCCCCACAGAGCAAGTAGGATCCAGAACTTACTCTTGATTCTTTTTAGTTCCAAAAAAGACAGGAGACTGGAGATCAATCCTAGATCTTAGCAGGCTCAACAAGTATGTAAAGAAATTGAAATTCCAAATGGTCACTCTGCAGTCGATATTTCCCTTTATCAAGGAAGACAATTGGATGTGCTCAATCGATCTCCAGGAAGTGTACTACCACATCAAAATGGACAGGTACTCCAGGAGACACTTATGCTTCCGGCTGGGAGCCAGTCATTTTCAGTTCAGAACACTGCCCTTTGGTCTCACTACAGCCCCCAGAGTGTTCACCAAATGCATGACAGTGGTAATGGCTCACCTGAGACTTGAAGGATTCCAGGTGTTTCCATACCTAGATGACTGGCTCCTCACTGCTACCACCAAGCATCAACTTATTAGAACCAGGGATGAGACTCTATCCTTGTGCACCAGTCTAGGCATCACTGTCAACCTAAAAAAGTCAGTCTTATCTCCTTCGCAGCACATTGTATACTTAGGGTCAGAAATAGACACAATTACCATGTGAGCAAGACTAACACCAGAAAGAGTAGAGTCTCTATGCAGTCAAGTCAGATCCTTGCTAAACAAACAAAAAGTTCAGGCCAGAGTAGTCCTTCAAGTCCTAGGGACTATGGCTTCCTCCATCCTATTAGTTCCTCTTGCTCGTCTACACATGAGGATACTTCAGTGGCTGTTATTTGCCCAATGGTCGATGCAAGACCTTCCATTGTCTCACCAGATTTTTATAACAAACACCTGCAAAAAGGATCTGACATGGTGGTTGCACACAGAACAACTTCTCCTAGGTCATCCACTTGTTCCTCCCCAAGAGAACGCAGTTTTGGCCACGGACGCTTCTCAGATAGGGTGGGGGGGCATTATCTGGGAATGACAGTCCAAGGTACTTGGCAGATCCACGAGAACCACTTGCACATCAAATTTCTAGAGATGAGAGTGGTGCTGCATGTGTTGCAAGCACTTCACAGTTCCCTTCCTGCTGGGACAATTTCGATACAGTCATACAACATGTCTGTCGTGTGGTACATAAACAAGCAAGGGGGAACCAAATCTTACCCGCTTTGCAGAGAGGCCTTAAGAATTTGGAAATGGGCGATGGATACTCAACGCTTCCTGATAGCAATGCACATCCTAGCGAAATCTAGTCTAATAACAGACAAACTCAGCCGAGCAATTCTGATGTCTAACGAGTGGTCCCTGAATCCAAAAGTTGCAAAAGAGATCTTTCACAGATGGGGCCAGCCCTGCTGCGACATATTCGCCACTCACCTGAACACCAAATGCAGCAGCTACTTTGCCCTCATTCCCCATCCGGGGATGTCACCCAGGGATGCTCTAGTCCATGATTGGCCCCTGGAACTTCTTTATGCCTTTCCACCTTTTCATCTCATTCCAAAGGTAATACAGAAAGCAAGAGAGTTGAGGAGTTCCTTGATCCTCATTGCTCCTTACTGGCCTCAACAAGTTTGGTTTCCCTTCCTGCGGCCCTACCTTTTGGAGGAACCATGGATTCTGGACCCATCTCCAGATCTCCTGATTCATCAGTCGGGACAGTTCCACCCCACCATCCACACCCTCAAATTGACAGCATGGCTGCTCCATTTCCACGAATAGCCAGGTGTATTCCCCTATCTCCTTCTGTCAAACACATTCTAATTTCATCCCATAAACCTTCCACTCAGAAACTATACTCCAGAAAATGGAAAAGTTTTTCGATTTGGGCTATGAATCAGGGGTTAGATCCATATATGGATCCTATAGAATCTATCTTATCCTTCCTAGCATCAATTTTTCATGAAAGAGTGGCAGCCACTAAAGTTAGAATTCAGTTAGCTGCCATTTCCAATTTCCATTTTGGCTTCATGGGAAATCCAATCATGCAGCACTCCTTGTGTAAAACCTTCTTAAAAGGAGTTCTTCTTCTCAGGCATCCAATCAAACAGCCATTAGAACCCTTGGACTTGAACTTAGTCCTCTCATCTTTGATGTCTGCACCCTTTGAGCCATCCTCTTCATCAGATCTAAAATTATTGTCATGGAAAACACTATTCTTAGAAGTCATAACATCTGCTAGGAGAGTCTCAGAACTGCAAACTCTTACTATTCAACCTCCTTACATTATTTTTCACAAGGATAGAGTCTCACTCAGGACAAACCCTTCCTTTCTTCCCAAGGTATGCTCAGAGCACAATCTGAATACTAATATTAAACTACCTTTGTTTTTTCCAAACCACTCTAATAAATCTGAGTATAGACTACGCCAGTTAGACGTTCACCGAATTCTCAGATTTTATTTACACAGGACTAAAGAATTCAGAAAATTGGGTCTATATTAGAACACCGAATATCTGAAATGTCGAGTGTATTAATATCAAACCCTAGCAATCGAAAATATAAAACATCGAACATTCGTAACAGCAAATTTTTTCCTAGGGAACAAATTCACTGTTCCAAAACACATACACACAAGACAAGCACACCAAACAAACAGCAATCCACACACATAAACCTAAACTCGTACACCTAACCCTACACTAAACTATACATACACCACTAACTATCCACTTAACTTAACCCAAACCTTAACCCTAAGGTCCGTCACTACTGCACAGTCACCTCACCTGCGTCCTAACCCTAACTCACCTACCCCACCCTAACCCTCACGTCCACACAATCGCACACCTACCTGACCTGAGCCCTAACCCTAACTCACCTAACCCACCCTAACCCACACATCCACACAATCACACACTTACCTGAACCCGACCTGTAACTTTCCACCAGAGCGCTGAAAATACTGAAGCAACAGAAACGGACAACCAAATTCTTTCCCTAGGAAAGAATTTGGTTTTCTCTTTCTTCGATATTTTCAGCGTTCGCTGAAAATGAGTCGATATTAGAACACCCGACATTTCAAATGTTTTGTGTTCTAATATAGACCCCAGAAAATCATATCAATTATATGTTTCCTTTTCTGACAAGAAGAAGGGCTTGCCTGTTTCTAAGGTTACTCTTTCAAAATGGCTTTCAGACTGCATTTCATTTGCTTATCAATCAGCTGGCAAACAATTACCCATCAAAGTCAAAGGTCATTCTACTAGAGCTGTATCTACTTCATGTGCCTTTAGATCTAGGCTCCCATTTGATACTATTTGTGCAGCAGCTACTTGGGCAAGACCACATACTTTTGTCACTCATTACATATTGGATTTGGCTCCCAGGAGAGGTCTTCCTTTGGGTCCACTGTGCTGAAGAGTCTCTTCGCTTGAGCCACCCAGGATATAGGTAATAGGGATGCTGTCCCATCCAGCAAGAATTACGTCGAGATAGGACTACATAACATAATGAGGTGATTTACTTACCATAACATTCCATATTTGTAGTCCATCTTGCATACATTCTTGCATCCCTCCCTCCAACCCCCTTCCTGTTTCTGGGGGATCTGGTGGACTATACTGGTGCTGTCTGACCTGGTTCTCTTTTGTTGCCCACCTGGCATGGATTATATTTCAAAATCCTTTGTCTGTATATATGCAGCTATGATATTTCTTATCTGACAGGTACTTATTGCTTTCTTGCAAACTAGATCTGCGGAATTGCCGTGAGGCACCATGGGATAGGGGCTAGCCTTGAGTCAGTAAAAGCTCTCGAGCTTTAGTATCAGTCGAGTTGGAGCCAATATTTGGCTCTGAACCCATCCAGCAAGAATGTAGGCAAGATGGACTGCAAACATGGAATGTACATAACTTCTTTTTATGTGGGTTATATCTTGCCACATACATAACAGCTGATACGCTTTCAAAGATTCACGGTACCTTCCACACCTCCCACGCTGTTAAGCAGCTCAAGCTGAGCATTCTAAAAGACATGTTTGGGCACAAACCTCTTCAGGGCTTTCCTGCTATCACAGAGAGGTAGGCTGAGCCCTGAATAAAAAAACACAACAAAAAGCAGGGTGGATGGAGGGAGGCTACTGCAGCAGTGTCACAACTGTACTATATTCATCATATTGATTACTACTGTAGTAGTCTTAGCTATATGGGTAGACTAACATAGCTAACTATATTTGGAGGGCTGGAAGGAGTCCAGGGGTCCTTGGAAAATAGTCCAAGCAAAGCCTGATCTGGATCTAAAGAAGGAATCAAGCTTACAGTGCTTTGTAAAGGTAAGTAGAGAAAACCAAATGGCAGTTTCTAGAATATTTTTAGAATCCAACCCTTTCTAAAAAGCTATAGACAAAGCCAAGGCCCTATAAGGGTAGGTCTTGACCCTGCATGGAATAGATTTGTTATGGTACATATAACAGAAAGGAATAGCCTTAGACAACCATTTGGAAATAGGCTATTCTGACACAGGATGAATAAGGATGTGAAGAACAACAGGTGAAAACAAATAAGTCTGATTGGGGCAAGAGGAAATTCCTCCTACTGTCATTCGTAACCTTGATGAATGATTTTCAGAAGCCATTTATCTGAAACAATCTGTGACCTAAAAGAAAAATGGAGATTCAGATTTTTTACAAGAGAAAAGGGGCCAGGGTGGGAGGGGATCACAAGGTGTCCATAACAGTCACTCAGACCTTCCGGATTGTCCTTGGTTTTGGGAGGTTTGAGACTTCTCTTTGGAACCCCTTGCGATTTTTTCTTAAACATCTGTTACTTGAATTTTATTATAGGTTCATAGGTTAGTACTAAGCTAACTGCCCTAGCGAGCCATTTTAAGCCTAGCCAATTATCCCTTGTGAGACTCAAACCCTGCACCTTGTGTTTGTAAGGCAAACACCTTAACCATTAGGCCACCCTCCCAACCCAATTATTATGACTATTATTATTATATATAATATATAATAATTATAATATAATTATATTATTATTATAATTATTATTATTATTATTATTATGACTGTTTAATCTGTTTTCCCCAAAATTAAACAAGGGCATAGAAAATCCCCTGGGCAATTTGTAACAGGGGGGCTTAAAAATTTACAGATTCCCTAGATCAGCTTGCCCCTTTCATCACACTTTTGATCACCTCTGCAGCACAGCAGCCAAACACTACATCTCTGTCCAAAGGAAAATTTAAATCTCATTTTAACAGCATCTGAGAGGTTCTGAGAATGTAGCCATGCAACCCCCCCTTTAAACAGTACCAGTGGCCATAACCCAGGAATAAGTATCAACAGAGTCATACATATACTGCAAACAATGAGTAGTGACCTGTGTAATAGAGGAAACCAAGTTATGTAAAGCAGATTTTTCTACATGAGAAGAAACTGCTAAAACAACCCCTTATACTTTCTCAGTTTGTCAGAACAAACTTACATGAGCCTGACAATTCAAAATAATGAAAATCAAAGTTGCAGAAGTATTCACTTTTCCCATACCTATCAATAACTTTTCCTGTCCTTATCAGAAAGAGAAGGATAGGAATTAACTAAGTACTTAGCAACAGTGGAATCAACTAAAGCTATAGCCGCTGTTTGGCAGTAAGGTATACAATTTAAAAGTCTGAGAAACTTTATGCATCCTATCTGCCTTGTTTGGGGCAGCTGGCTGGCTATCAGGAAAATTGCAGGAAAAACGCATACTTCTTCTAAAGCAGACAGAACATGAGGAATGGGTGTAGGTTTTGGAATATTTTCTGAGGGACTGAGAAACCTCCGTGTCCTCCCACTGAAAACACTAGCACATTCTATCAATAGTCTCAGAGAAAGAGAACCACACTGAGCTCTCCTCTGAGTCTGAATCAGAAATTTGAGGAACAGAACTGTATCCATCCATTATAGTTGGCTTTAGGCTCCATCGAACCCTGTGGTCAATGGGGCCCCCCAACCACAGCAAATTATCTTATATTGATATTTTATAACATGTCTGTCAAATAAACAAAATCTAGTATAGCAATCTTGTATACTTAATAAACAAGTGGGTAATAATAACAAGTATTATTTTTATCTCCTTTAAAATTCAAAGACATCTTTGACTATATTAACAATATTTTTCAAGTAACAGGCTCACAATCCCATTAAATATTTTACCACTGGCATAGTTCCACTGTCTTATTTAAACCCTCTTGGTGGATATTTCCTATACTAAAGTTAACAAGATAGCCAGCTTTTGGTATCCGCAATACCCATGACTGCAGGGATCCCCCTTAATCATCTCTGACTGTGTGCAGGCCCCACAAAAGCTATTGCTGGTTGGGGGGGAAATGAGCAGAATAAAACTGTATCATTTTCCCAATTATGCTCTTTAACCTGAACAGGGATGTGATATGACCGTTTTAGGATAAAGCTGATAATGAACATGAGCAAGATAAGCACTAGAGAGAGCAGCAGCCCGAAGTGACAAATGTCAGTGTATGCCTTGGACTTTAAGAACAGCTGATGCTCCTGATCTTCATGCATGGTTTTCTCTTTCAAGGGGGTTTTGTAAATATTGACAGAACACCAGATATGATGATTCTCGACTTCTTTGCTGAAGACTTTCACACAGTGCCAAATATAATAACTGAATAAAGCCACAAAATCAGGAGCACATTTTATATATTACTCTAATTCACTTAAAAAGTTAATAGAATAACATCTTTTGCATCAACATGAATTTTTGAACAATAACAACTCTAAAACTCTGATGTCTGGATTTATCAACGATCTGTAATCCTGAATGATTTACCAGCAAATTATTTTTTTTTACAAAGAGTACAGCAAAATTATGAGGAAAAATCAGGGATGGTCTGTGAAAACAAAAGCAGTGGCAGGTATGCATTACTCATCAATAAGATAAATAAAAGTGACTTACTCCTGTTGGTGTTTGACAACTACTAAACAGCAGTCACTGATCTGGTGTGGCAGTACCAGTGTCACACAATGTGTTGCTATCTGCTGAAATAAGTACAAGCTAGTATTGCTATGGCTTATGTGTTTGTGCACAAAAATATTGTAGATTTTATCTGTGCACACACCAAGTAATGCCAGGACACATACTTAATTTTTCTGGATATCAGTAAAAAACGCAGTTAACAAAGTGATTATATTTCAAAAGTAAGGCATAGAATATATCACAGAACAGTCAGACACTTAGATCTTCTAGGAGTCTGGGGGGTTCCACTCCCCAGACTGTATAAATAGATGCAGGGGGCCCCTTAATCATCCTTGATTGTGAGGATGCCCCCACAAAAGCTGTTGTTGGTTTAGGAAAAATGAGGAGAAAAAAATGTATTAATTTTCTGATTAGACTTTTTATCCTGAACAGTGTTGTGATACGACTTGTTAGGATAAAGCTGATAATCGCCTCTCTAAATCACATCCATTTCTAAAATCAGCTGTGCTAAGATGTGTGTATACAGAGAGTTGCTGTAAGTTATATACTTAGGAGGGGCAAGGTATTGTGTGGTTATTGCTGCTTTAATATTCATCATAGTCAAACCTTAGAGGTGTGCACAGGAAGTCATTATAACTTGTGTTTGGGTTGGGGACAGTGTGGATTTTTTTTAACCCTTATCACAGACCTCAGAGGTGTACAAATAAGGTTACTATAGCTTGTGTAGGAGCAATGAGCTGTCTAGGAGCAACAAAGTAGAATAGATTATCATAGTGTAGGGGCAACGAGCTGTCTAGGAGCAACAAAGTTGAATACATTATCATAGAGTAGGGACAATGAGCTGTCTAGGAGCAACAAAGTTGAATACATTATCATAGCGTAGGGGCAACGAGCTGTCTTGAATACATTATCATAGCATAGGGGCAACGAGCTGTCTAGGAGCAACAAAGTTGAATACATTATCATAGCTGTCTAGGAGCAACAAAGTTGAATACATTATCATAGCGTAGGGGCAACGAGCTGTCTAGGAGCAACAAAGTTGAATACATTATCATAGCATACGGGCAACGAGCTGTCTAGGAGCAACAAAGTTGAATACATTATCATAGCGTAGGGGCAACGAGCTGTCTAGGAGCAACAAAGTTGAATACATTACCATAGTGTAGGGGCAACGAGCTGTCTAGGAGCAACAAAGTTGAATACATTATCATAGCGTAGGGGCAACGAGCTGTCTAGGAGCAACAAAGTTGAATACATTATCATAGCATAGGGGCAACGAGCTGTCTAGGAGCAACAAAGTTGAATACATTATCATAGCGTAGGGGCAACAAGCTGTCTAGGAGCAACAAAGTTGAATACATTATCATAGCATAGGGGCAATGAGCTGTCTAGGAGCAACAAAGTTGAATACATTATCATAGCGTAGGGGCAATGAGCTGTCTAGGAGCAACAAAGTTGAATACATTATCATAGCGTAGGGGCAACGAGCTGTCTAGGAGCAACAAAGTTGAATACATATTAATAGCGTAGGGGCAACGAGCTGTCTAGGAGCAACAAAGTTGAATACATTATCATAGCGTAGGGCTGTCTAGGAGCAACAAAGTTGAATACATTATCATAGCGTAGGGGCAACGAGCTGTCTAGGAGCAACAAAGTTGAATACATTATCATAGCATAGGGGCAACGAGCTGTCTAGGAGCAACAAAGTTGAATACATTATCATAGCGTAGGGCAACGAGCTGTCTAGGAGCAACAAAGTTGAATACATTATCATAGCGTAGGGGCAACGAGCTGTCTAGGAGCAACAAAGTTGAATACATTATCATAGCATAGGGGCAACGAGCTGTCTAGGAGCAACAAAGTTGAATACATTACCATAGCGTAGGGGCAACGAGCTGTCTAGGAGCAACAAAGTTGAATACATTATCATAGCATAGGGGCAACGAGCTGTCTAGGAGCAACAAAGTTGAATACATTATCATAGCGTAGGGGCAACGAGCTGTCTAGGAGCAACAAAGTTGAATACATTATCATAGCGTAGGGGCAACGGGCTGTCTAGGAGCAACAAAGTTGAATACATTATCATAGCGTAGGGGCAACGAGCTGTCTAGGAGCAACAAAGTTGAATACATTATCATAGGGGCAACGAGAGCTGTCTAGGAGCAACAAAGTTGAATACATTACCATAGTGTAGGGCAACGAGCTGTCTAGGAGCAACAAAGTTGAATACATTATCATCAACGAGCTGTCTAGGAGCAACAAAGTTGAATACATTATCATAGCGTAGGGGCAAAGAGCTGTCTAGGAGCAACAAAGTTGAATACATTATCATAGCATAGGGGCAACGAGCTGTCTAGGAGCAACAAAGTTGAATACATTACCATAGCGTAGGGGCAACGAGCTGTCTAGGAGCAACAAAGTTGAATACATCACCATAGCGTAGGGGCAACGAGCTGTCTAGGAGCAACAAAGTTGAATACATTACCGTAATCATTATTTTTTTTTTCACTTTCCTCACAATCCCCATATCAGGTACATTTACAGGTTGCTGCTTTTCGGGGTTGAGGTGAGGAGTGAAGAGGCATGCTAGGTATATGTATGTCAGCAGTCACTTGAAATACATGACTGTGGCAATTTGAACTTCTGCTTTCATTCCAGTCTAACACCAGAGGAATGCATAACCAGTGACCGTCTTTTTTTTTGGAGGTTTAGGGAGGCATGCAGTATTTCTTGACAGGATCTGTATAGCCTCACAACATTTGTCTTGTTAGTTTATTGTCCAATTCTATTTTGTAAGCTTTGAACAAAAAGCCTTGGGCACAACTTATGTATTCCCTGAAAGAAAAAAAAGACTGAAATTATTTTCTTACTGATTTCTGTTTAGTCTACTATTTGATTAAAAGGTTGGGAAATGCTGTAAAATATACCCCAGAACATCTATAACTCCTATGGCTTATGGGATCTCTGGCTTAACTGAGTTATTTTCCTAAATGTTTATTATTGTGCTGTCTTGATCAGGGAAGATGTGTTGAAAGGACACAAGAAAACCAAAGGTTGAACAACAAAATTAATTTGTTTCCTTAATCATAATTTTGTTTCAAGCCATTACTGGATCAAAAGGTAGTGAAAAAAAAAACATAAAAATTCTCATCAGAGCACATAGAAAGTTATGACTTCCTGAAAAAGCTGAAGAGTAAGGCAAAATTTAAGAAAAAGGAGAAAAAAGTAATGTGAGTGTTATGGGGTGCACTGGAGGATATGTATGTTAGGGGGACTGAAACAGTAGACAGTGCCTAGGGCACCATTTCACCTAGTCCAGCACTGTACACAGAGTTGCTGTAATGATTAATTGTTGCAACTAAATCCCTGTAACTGTGAATGTCCCTTTGGAAGATGGGCCAATACAATGTGTTACACAGGCCTATTGCAGCTACAGGTCAGTCTGTGCATACTACTTCTAAACGTTTACAACATGAACTAAAAGGTTGTTTAGGAGAGGAGGGAGTGACAGGGTTATACTTAGTTTGGAAGTGCCTATGGGGCCACCAACTTGACATTTGCTGCGGGCCCCTAAAATGCTAACACCTGCCCTGCCATCCATGTATCTTCCTATTCAGATTCAGAATCTTGAATCACTTCAGGAAAAGTGTAATTCCTCTTCTTCTACCAGAAACACTTTACAAGAAGGATCAATAGCCTGAATTAAACTCAGCCACAGTAAACTTTTCCTTTCCAAAAAATAAAAATTGAGGTGGAGTACATACATGCCTAGTTTTCTGTTTCTTTTGACAGGAAAACTTGGGCCAACTGTGTTAGTAATGGCAGTAGCTGCTTCCCCAGGGATGGAGACAGCATTTTGACCATCCCTGTTCCCTCTCTCAGGACTGACAAGAAAAGATAGATCTTCCTTGCCCACTGAGGAGACTTTATAGCTAGAAAAGACATGGCTAACCCCTGGTCCATAGTGGTCGTAGGTGCTATACCAGAGGGATCTGAGGTACAACAAATGGCCACAGCAGAGTCATTTACCGATGGCTCATGCAAATTTCTAGCTTGCTGTAGTGGCAAAGATTGTTTACTTATTTTTTTTTTCTTTTTGTGGCTGGAAGAAGGACTGACCTTGGGACCAGTAATATTTTCCATGGTCAAGCTGAAAATGGTGCTTCTTTTTCTGGTAAAAGAAAGCAGAGAATGCTGGTAAAACTACCATTCCACGAAAGTTACTTTTTTTTCTTTTACCAAAAAAAAACAAAAAAACAGTAAAAAGCACTTTACAATACCATGTCAGATACACAAATGAAAGCAAACACAATTTTTGCACAGAAAATAAGTTATGAGTTAGTTTACACTACTTTTAAACTAAGAGAAACATATGCATGTCTTGTTAAAATATGTCACAGTTCATTAAAACATAGCACTCCTAACTTTAAGATAACTCTCCTGAAGAGGAAAGTAATAAAACTTCAATAAAATTAAAACATTGGAATATTTTCTTCACCAAAGGGAACATATCTGCTCAGCAAAGGAAAGCACAAGCCATCTATTGATCCTCAAAAGCCACAGAAAAGCAATTTTTGGTGACAGTAAAGATCTGAAGGGTTTTGCGCCCAAACCTGTATTTTAGTCATCTCATCTCAAGTTGCTTGAGAGTTTGGGTGCATGGAAGCTTTGGAAGTTGGCCTGATGTTATATCCCTGGCAGGATATAACCCATATAGCTAAGGGCTAAGGCTACTACATCAGTGACCAATATAATGAATATCTACCTCCAGCTGATCCCATTTAACGAACTTTTTGCAGGTCCATATGTTAAAAATGCAAACATATATATATGGATTCCCTTCACAAGCTCAAAGTTCAAAAACTTTGAACTGCAAATGGTTGAGACCATTTCCTCACTGTAGTGCGAGCTTTGAGTTGGTAGATTTGCCGCCCCCCCCCCGCAAAAACATTAAAAAAAATTGTTTTTATTTTTTTATTACAATTTTGAAGTTTCTAAGCTTCAATTTTATGGTTCGCAAATGAGTTGCTCCTAGAGCGGCAGAAAAGCATTGAAGGCTTTCACTGACAGCTGTTTAGGGAAAAACTGAGCTTCTAGGCATTTGTATAGATAGTTTGAAGCCCAAATGTAACAAGACCACACAAACTACCTACAGCAAAAGAAAAACATGTTTTAAGCTAACTACCAAACTCAGACAGGTTAGATCAGCCCTAAAACTAACAGATACAATATAATATAATACAGTGCAATTAACTACTTAAAGCAGGAGCAGATAATACATTTTTTGAAACTGCTTATGTACAATCACACTATGCAAGAGAAGTGCAAAAAGATACTTGTGTGCTTCACAGCTCAGACAGACCAGATGAACTCCTACTGCCACTAGATGAATAATCTCAGTTCTCCTAATGTAAAAGCACAGTAAAGGAGTGTCCGGAGAGAAATGTTACCACAAACAAACTTAAAAGATACAGATACAGCAGTGTACTTTAAACAGTTTATGATGCTGTGATTATATAATAAAATTATTCACTGTGTATAAATGAGCCAAGAGCCACTCAACTGTACAGAATTTATAAAGGCACTAAAAACAAGATAAGCTGCTTAATAAGCCATCCAGCCAATAAAACTACATGCAGAAATCCCAAGTGTTCTCCAACATAAACAGACTAAGTGAACTAGATGGAAAATCCACTGACCTCTTGATGGCATGCTAGAGTATAAAAATACACTTATTTATCCAATAGCTATCTAAATAATAACAGAAGTAAATTTGTAGAACAACAAAAGGGAAAATGAACTTTTTAATATAAGTACAAGGAAAGGCAAACAAATAATTCAGGATACCAAGAGCAGTGTAGAAACGGAGGAGCTTATTAAGCATTTTACAGTAGGAGTGAGAAGCTTAAAATCACCAGGTTTAAAAAGCAGATCAATGAAGGGAAGTGTAGGTGGGAAAAACTAGCAGGGAATCACCAACAGTGCTTTAGTTTATGTAATTTTGAAATCTTTTCAGAAAAAGACAAAGGGCCAACATTTCACTTTGTATTTAAGTAACAAACAATTTAACCAATGAAAAAAACATGTGGAATGTGCAGCCTAGCTACTTTAAGTGTCTATCTTTCACATAGAATAAAAATATCAAGTCAAGTAGAAATATCTGCACTCCAAGGGACTGAATTACTGACAGCAGTATACACAGTTATGCTCTTCTGACTACTCATGCTCACCAGTTGACTACAGTGAGATTAGAACCACTACATAAGTACACCGGATAGAAAACTTGGTACTTAATGCAAGCACTTCGCAGCAAGTCTTAATTAGGAAACTCCGGGATCTTTCTAATTGTTCTATATATCTACAGAGATACATCCAAGGAGTGGCATTGTGCTCAGTAAATGGCCTAATCAATGCTGAAAATTAGGGCACAATGACCTTCCTAGATCTGGATGTTACATCCTAAGCAATTAGTTGTGATATATATCTATATATATATATATATATATATATATATATATATATATATATATATACATACATACATATATATATATATATATATATATATATATATCTTCCTGACTACTGTAGTTACATGATGATTAAAGGAGAAGGAATTGTCACCCAATGTTCTATGATCCTTATCAGCATTTTCATTTTGTAGTAAGGTAGGTACTGTATATTCTGTATGTAGAGGGGGAGAAGCTGTCTGTCAAATGTGACAGTATTATACGTCTTTGCATCTAATCTGAACCCATTTTTAGTAAACCAGTTATTAACAAATGTAAGTTCTTGCCAAAGGGAGAGTTGACAGCAATTTTCATTTTGTAGTAATCAGCAAACTTTGTTAGCCAGAGGTGTTGGTTTATAATCTGGAGAACAGAAAAGTAAATTCCACACAGGAGAGATCCTGGCTCCAAGCTTTGTAGGACCCTATTAGTCACCTTCATACTTTTTAATTTGACATCTGCTACTTGTACTGTGTGCGTGTTCTTTTTGCCAATTGGCATCTATTTTACAACATAGTCATTTGTATTAAGTTTGCTAATTATAATAGTTTGTGAGATGCCTAATGCCTTGGCTAGGTTGAGGCAAAGTGTGTGTGTATAGCATGAGTGACACCACCAACCCCCATTACTATTTCAAATACAAACCCTGACTGACCAACTACCTCTTGCTACGTGACTCAACTCTACCTTCTCAACCCTGCTTTTACTTCATCTTAACACCTAATGATCTACTTCTTCATCATAGTATTACTACTGTATCAAAAAAAACATTGTTTTAATTATTGGACATGTTTTACTACTAGACGTATTACGTAACTACTACTTCTCTTAACTTTCTTTTTATCTACACTTACTGTACATTATGCTATTTTTCTTTCTGAATACTTATTTGTAACTGTATTTCTACTAAGTCAAGTCTAATACTCTACATTTTTAAGCAGTATTAATATGTGATCAGTTAAAGTTTGTTTATCTCCTGTACTGTGAATGTATTTACATTATAAACATGTACTACTTTTGATGAGAAATTATTTTAAACTGTTTGGAGCTTATCACCCCGGGCCTCTACTGAAAATGGACATATATCCAGCTAGACTAGCCCGGTCAACAACTGTAAAATAAAATAAAATAAATAAATAAAAATAAGTGAGCCAAGTTCATTAGACAGGATGTGTTCTTGACAAACTAGAAATAATTGAGTCTGATAAGATTTTCAATACCGCAGTTTAGCAGGTCATTTATTGTATGTTCCACAGCTTTGCAAATGAGACTCATCAGAATGATGGGTCTATAATTACCAGGATCAGTGGTGGTGCTACCCCTTTGGAGTGGCATCACTACAGACCTCAGGAAGAAAGCATCTTGTTAAGTGGAAGTTAAACAGCTTATGGAATGGCTCTGCCATGTTTTAATCCTACTTATTACACATGGTTTATTATGTTTATTTGTCACCTTAAGACATATGATCATTATTTACTGTTATTCCTATGGAGTATGGAATAGATGCAGTACGTCAGTTTTTACTTATGAATACATGTACCATAGCTAGAGATGTTGGAATATTATGTGAGTTATTAGAACTATTATTATAAAATAATATTTGTATGTTCCAAGATCAGTACTACCATCAAAAAATGGGTGTAGCGATGGGTACATTGATTGCGAATACGTACGCCAATATTGTTGTAGGTAAATGGGAGGAAGATATTGTCTTTGATAATGCAAATAGGTTTAACAAGAAAGTAGCTTTTTTTAAATGTTTTGTGGATGATATTTTTCTGCTTTGGACAGGAGATGTTTATGAACTTGTTATGTTTGTAGAATATTTGAACAACTGCACAAATTTTCTGTATTTCACAATGAATTACTCTGAAAATACTATTAATTATTTAGATATAAAGTTATCGAAAGAGAACGGCAAGATCCAAACATCCATCTACAAAAAAACAGTTCAAGCTAATAGGTATGTCCATAGGACTGGCATGCATGCCCCCTTTACCTTCAAAAGTATCATAAATAGCCAATTCATGCGAGTCAGTAGACTCAGTACTGATGAAGAATTATGTAAATTTAATATGAATGAGATGTCAACAGAATTTCAGGAACAAGGATATGAAAAATCACTGTTGCACGATATTAAGACAGAGGTCCTGCTTAACCGTAATGGCCGTGCTAAACCTTATTTTTCAGAAAATGAACAGATTTTGTATAGACCATAGAATAAGCAACCCCTGAGATATATTACTGCATTTAATTGTAAAACAGCAGAGGTTAGAAGTATTATTAGAAAAACCTGGGATGTTTTAAAATCCGTACCTGATATTACTAATGTCATTGGTACCGTACCCTCTTTTGGATTTAAGAAAAGCAAAAATCTGAAGCTAAGGTTAAGTTACAAAGATATGGCAACTAATACAGCTGTTAAAAAGTTTATTCCATCTAATATAGGTATGGTCCCCTGTTATAAATGTAAGTGTTGTGCTGATATATTGAGAGAAACTAGTTTTATACATCCTGTGACTCGTAGGGAGTACACCTTCAGGTGTTTTGCTACCTGTGATACAACTAATATAATACGCATGGCTAATTGTATAATATGCACGACGTTTTATATTGGCAAAAGTACAAGGAAACTTAAATAGAGGATCACTGAGCACAAATCCAACATTAAAAGACATATTTCTACTAATGCCCTCTATAAGCATATTATGGATAAAGGCCTAGAACATTGTTTTAAATTTCGTGCTATGAAAATAAAGCTTAAAAACAATAGGGGGGTGGTGAGATGAATAACATTCTGGAATTATATGATTTGGAATGGATCTTGAGACTTAATGCTGAACATTCACCAGGACTGAATACATCAATTAGTATTAAACCTGTACTCAATAAACAACAAATGCAGTTAAAACAATTAATAAAAAATTAATAAACATGATTTTTGAATTTTAGATTGTCACATGATAATATGATAATATTTTTTTTGAAGGTTTGACTAATTTTATGTATTTTTATGTGTCTTAGATAATGTAAGACTATTGTGTTTTGGTGATAGTACTCAAGAGAGAGCATTTAATTAATTGCTAGGTAACTAATTGTTTAATTATTTTATTGGTTTGTTATGGGCTGTGTTTTGTGTCTTTGAGAGTATAAAATGTGATGTTTTAATGTAGTTCCTACGTAAAATGTGATGTTTTAATGTAGTTGCTACACACTGATGAAGGGTTTTTATAACCTGAAAGCTCTGTGAGTTAATACATTTTTAACATTCAACGTGTCCATATTTTTGGAGTTTGCGTCTTGTGTTCATAAATAAAATTAAATCAGCTCAGTCCACAGTACTTGCAGACATATACATAGGATCCACTCCAGAGAAATATAATCATTTCATTATCAGGCATTACTTTTTATGACCTGCAAACTACCTTGACTCATTGCCATCTCTTGTTCTCAGTGTCACATGGCAATTTGCTCACTATGTCCTTCCTGCCACATCAGGCAGCATACACAGTACGGACTACCATTGTCCAGCTTTCCTAGATATTACATATCCTGTCTCATTCCTAGTAGAGATAATCCTGGGGGTAGGGAGGAGTGTCTTCACTAAGGCATAGAGATGCGGATGGATCATCCACTCCACTGACCTAGCAGACCTGTCACCCTGTTAGATTGCATTATATATCAAAAAATTATGTAGCTGCCTATGTTAGTGTTTAGAGAGAGATTAAGTCTTATTTAATGCCCGGGTAACCTGAGTTTAATGGTACAATCAGGGAGGATTGGTGTGCATATTGTTCAGGGGAGGGATGGTGGTACTCATCCAGGTTTTGCTGCTGCTGCGCTAATGACAAGGCCTTGACTAAAGATTAGAGGGCCATCATGACTTGGGCAGCCAGTTCTGGGAAGATGCGAGTAGGACCATCCAAATCAATGATGGTAGCCTATTGTTACAGTGGGGCATAGGTGGTTGTTATAGTGACTCATGGGCTCATGTCAAAAATTCTTATTGCCAGGATGTCAACAAAAGCACAAAGAACCCTCATGGCTGTTGCCTGATGCACCCCCAAGGTTAAATGTTCAGCAAATATATGAATAAAATAAAGAAAAAGCATACATCTCGTATGATGCTGTCTGCCAGAGACAAATTCCTGTCACAGCCATTATGATAATGAAGTATTAACCTAGGATTTCTTTTGTGCTTTCAACTCTTTATTTGTTCACATGATATCTATGTGAATATATATTGATAGTTTTCCAAATCATCAGTGCTTCAGAGATCTAAAGAACAGGGGGAATGCCTCTATTATTATTATCACATGAAGAACAATTTACATTACATGGTAAATAACATTAGAAAATATGTTTACTGCAATCTTGACATTTTTATGGATTCTCAAGTTCTCTGCATGGCATGGATAAAACTCTGAAGAATTAAAAGCTTTGTCTTCTACATGGTGTACTTGTTATATGATTACTATATTATATTCACATAACATTTATATCAGCCTTGGACCATTGCATAAAATACTATACTAAAGGTAATTCAACCAGAAATGTCTTTACAAAAAGTCTAACGGTAATTCATATCAATGCCAGGAATACACAAACTATAATGCACATTATTTGCAGTCAGGTGTCCTAGAAGTCTCCAAGAGTTTGTTAAACCAAATAGAAAAAGACACAGAGATCTCTCCACCCAGCTACAATATCTTGAGAGCATATAGGGACCATGAAGGTGGCGGTATAGTGGCTGTATTATGATGGGATAATTTTACTTATTTCTGAAATGCAGGTTTGCTATTTAGTGGCAAAGGGGTTCAGAGTGAAAAGTATTAAATAATCAAGATACAATTATTATCACTGGCTACTTTACATATTCCACCAGAAAATGCTGACCTCATGACTGAGAAGGTCCCTCTTTGGCCATATTCAAATGTGAAATCTGTACTTATCATCATGGGTGAAGAACATATCAGTAAGAGATAATAAATTGAGAAGTTCGGTCACTTGTCAGTCCAACTTTGTGGACTTGCTGGATGATATATTTTAATTTCCAGATGGATAAAACCTCTAAATAAAAGGGTATTTTTGACTAGGTCTTTGCTGTTATGCCAGTTAGAATTGCTATGTACTGAGTCATTTCAGATATAATTATTGATGATATGTACCAACATTTATTGTATGGAGTCATTAAAAATGAATATGGTTTAGATGAATTGCTTTACTAAAAGCATAAGAAAGTTTGATGCATTCACCTTCAGTCATGTCCTTAAGTGTATAGAGTAAACCTTTCCTCTGATGAAGTCTTTATGGTTAATACAAAAGTATTTATTCTTGGTACCAATCAATACAGTTTTTGATCATATTACACTTGGTTTATTTTTATTTTCCAGTGTGTGGCCATTACCATCTCTGTTTTTATTGTAACTATTAGTATTTTAGTTTATTACAGTCTGCATGTAAATTCGAGAACTGCAGACTGCATCCATCCATCCATCCATCCATCCATCCATCCATCCATCCATCCATCCATCCATCCATCCATAATCCCTTTACCCATTTTTGCACATGAAGTTAGGGTGTCACTTCAACAATCATCTAGAGCGAAGGTTCACACCACTGGGTGGCTATTACTTCCAAACTTTACTTATGACATTGTGATTGTGGACAATTTGATGGCAGACAATTTTCAATGTATTTTATCTGCCAGAGCTTCAAAAAAATATTATGTGCCATCAATATTTCATTTAAAACCTCTAATAGATCATTCAATGCATTTTTTTAAAGATTTTTTTCCTCTATCAGTAAGGGTCATCATATTCTTTCTTATGGCTGTAACTTGACTCTTGAATGTTGTAATTGGAATTACCTTTTCAATGAAAATATTGTGTGTTTTGACAAGCACCGGTGCTTTTCTCTATGGGATTCTACTGCAAAAGAAACTTATTAGCTGGGCATTCCCTTCTAAAGAAATATAACAAATAAATAAATAAACAAATGAATGAAAGAGGAATAAAAAAGAGTACTGCAGTAACGGAAATAAGCCATGATCCTATACCAGCCATCCTGTGATTATCTGGCTTTCAGGGAAACATCTGTTTTCTGCAACAGCAATAAACTATTTTGGGGGGGTTGGGGGGGGGCGTGACAGCAGGAGTTGTACTTGTTCCTGGTCCAGGTATACAATGGTGCAGTATTGAAATGCATTAGTACAACAGAGTAACTCAGTGTCACTACATAACATTTTGATGTAAGATTATTTCCAGACAGTAAGGTCATGTACACAGACAACCCTCTTCTCCTACCACCAAACACTAATATATGCAAAAGATGCAATTATACAGCCAAACTGGAGGCAAAGCTCTCTCAACCCAAGACTGGAACTGACAGTCAAGAGGAGAAGGGTGATACTTGCAACACAGCACCAGTCTCACATAGACCTAATAAACCAACACCAGCAAATAACACACATGAATACATGAAAACATACTCAGAGCCTCTAAATAAAAATGCAAAAGCAACAGAGACCTCCAAAGCAGACATCCAAGCAACCTCCACACCCCATCACCAACCATGAAACACATACTTCACATAATCAGTGTGCCATGCAATCACAGCCTTAACTCAAAATAACATACCCAACACACTAGTAATAGGTGACTCTATAGTCAGGCACACTGATGTCCCACTAACTAGGCTGGACAAGGAGAAGGTTACAGTTAGCTGCCTGTCGGGTGCCAGGATCCGCCACATAACACAAGCACTCAGGTCACTCCAGAACAAGTACAAATACGACTCTGCCATTGTCCATGTTGGTGTGAATGACCTGAGATGTACCTCCCTGGATTACATGAAAAGAGACATGGAAGAGCTCTCTGATCATGTAGCCCAGGCCGGTATGACCCTGACCCTGAGTAGCATCCTGCCCTCACCAAGAATGATGCCACAGTATAAAGAAAAAATGATCAATTTCAACAATTGGCTAAGTTTCTGTTGTCATTCAAAGGGGATCCAGTATCTGTCCACCTGGGATGACATGCTCGACAAGCCACGTTGCTTCATAAGAGATGGCCTGCACCTGTCATCCTTAGGCTTTTGCCACCCCCATAGTGCCGTTTTTAGGCAAGATTCAAAAGACAAACCCACCACCATAAATAGCACAAGTAACCAAAAACTGAGGGTAATGCTACTCAATGCCAGAAGTCTAAACCTCAAAATGCATGCACTCTAGGCACTCCTCAGTATGGAGAACATCAACATCTGTGCAGTAACAGAAACCTGGTTTAAGGCTCCTGAGTGCACCCCAGCACTACATGGCTATAACTCATACCATACCTTTCGGCCACAGCACCTGGACTGAAACACAAAAGGCGGGGTGTATCCATATTCATCAAGGATACCCACACCTCCGGGTTAGTGGCACAGCACAATGCATCAGAGATCATCCATGTGCAACTAACAATGGGCAAAACTGCAATCCAAATTGTAGCTTGCTACAGATCACCCACCATGGCCCAGGACCCCCATTCCGCATTTCTGGAGACACTGGGAAATATGACGGTCCTACCAAACACCCCAATACTGGATGATTTCAATTACCCAAACATAAACTGGAAGAACTACTCAAGTACTTACTCCCTTGCCCAACGCTTCCTAGAATTTATAAACTCAAATGCCCTGGATCAACTGGTCATCACCCCCACCAGAGGGAACAACATATTGGACCTGGTTATTACCAACATTGGCGACTGGTGTTCCACACCGGAGGTCAACCCCTCACTGGTTAGATCAGACCATAGAATAATCACTCTGGATATCCACATTCCGCCCCCACACCCAATCAAGGAAACCACCGTGAAAAACTTTTCAAAAGCAAACTTCACATTACTTAAGACCGAGGTGGAAAGGTTCACAGCCCCCATGCTTAAGGACAATGCTGTCCAAACTGCTGAAACCTTTACAAAGGCACTCTATGAGCATCTGAAGGAATGCATGGATCATGCTATCCCAAGTAAAACCAAGACTCACTCCTCCAAGAAAAGGAAACCAGTCTGGTGGATCCCTGCCTTAAACAAGCTATATAACCAGAGGAAACTAGTACAGAAAAGAGTAAAATCCCAAGAAGGAAAGACATCCCTAATCAGTATCAGCAAGAAACTACAATCCCTCATTAAATCATCCAAGGCTAGTTTCGAAAGACAAATTGCCAATAACTCCAAAGATAACCACAAAGCATTCTTTAGCTATGTCAAGAACCTAAGTGGAATCTCTCAGATCTGCTCTGAGTTAGTGCAGAATTGTTCAAAATACACTGAACCGACTGATATTGCTAACATTCTGGCAGACAGGTTTAGTGCAAACTTCATCCCCCTCTCACCCCCTAAAGGGCCCATAACCATACCAGAAGAATGTAGGCCCCCATCAATCATGACACACAGGTTAAAACAGCCCTATCCAAAGCCAAAAACACAGCTTCAATGGGACCGGACGGTGTCCCAGGCTGTGTCTTACAAGAGCTCCAAAATGAACTAACCCCTCACCTAAACACCCTGCTCAAACTCAGCCTCTCTACAGGCTACGTACCCACAGAGTGGCGCACAGCAACAGTTATCCTGCTCCACAAAGGTGGAGCCACAACGGACCCCAGGAACTATCGCCCTATAAGCCTGACTAGCCTGATCTGCAACAAGGCTATGGAACGCATCATCATGGAACTCATTAACAGAGACATTGAGAACCTCCAAACCTTGGATCCTACCCAGTTTGGCTTTGTTAAGGGCAGATCATGCCTCCTAAACTGGTGGACTTCTTTGAGATGGTTACCAAGGCATTAGATGAGTTAAAGGAGGTCCACACAGCCTACCTAGACCTCGCAAAGGATTTCAACACCATTCCCCATTCTAGTATTATAGACAAGCTCACCAGCTTGAACATAAACCCCTACATCACGAGATGGGTTGCCAACTGGCTCATGGATAGAACCCACATGGTGCGAGTTGCAGGCTCTATGTCCAGCTCTAAACTGGTTACAAGTGGCGTCACCCAGGGCTCAGTCCTAGGACCCCTCCTGTTCAGTATATACTTCTCAGAGGTACAGGCAAACATAGGAGGACTTTGACTGACCAAGTTCACAGACAACTGCAAACTAGGGGCCATAATTGATTCTCCAGCTGATACAGACACTCTCCAGATGGGTCTCACTGAGACGGATACCTGGAGTCAAAATCATGGCCTCAAGCTAAATGCCAAAAAGTGCATAGTCATCTCCTTTGGAAAAGACAAAGTACCCGTGAACTACCACATAGGTGGTAGTCCCATAAATACAGAAAATGTAATAAGGGATCTGGGGACCCAAGTAGATAGTAATCTCTCCTTTGATAATCATATTGCCAAGGTGGTTAGAAAATCTGTCTATGTGGCCCACCTAATCACAAAAGGGTTCGCATCTAGATCAAAAGAGGTTATTGTGCCTCTCTACTCATCACTCATTAGACCCATCATAGAATACAAAGCCCCATTTGGGATGTACCTTACAAGACACCTGCAACAGCTGGAAAGACCACAAAAGTACCTCACCAAGAGGATTACTGGCCTCAAACAGATGCCCTATGCAGGACAACTCAAGAAACTCCAGCTGTACTCAGTTGCCTTCCGCTTACTCAGAGGTGATCTCTGCCTGATATACAAGGCCATGCCCAACCCAGAATTGATGGACATGCTCCACCTAAAAAAAAAAAATATCCCGGAGAGCCACACGCTCTAGAGATATAAACCTCACCACAACAATAAATAGGACATGCTGGAGGGATAGATTCCTATCCCAGAGACTCCCCATGCTTTGGAACAGGATTCCAATATACATCAGGCAGAGCCCCTCCCTAACACTCTTCAAGAGAAACCTTGACGGGTGGATGGGAAACAGAAAGTTTACCCCGGAGATCACTGCAGTGGCTCTGCTATACAGTGGCACAGGGAACTAATGGCTCTGCTGGGCAGAGGCACAGGGAACTAATCTAAGGGGGTGGCGAAAGTCAACATATTCTGGCTAGGCTTATAAATGCCCTTGGGCAGATAGTCTAGTACTAACCTATGAACCTATGAAAGAAAGTAACGAGAAAAAAAAAACAGATTTGGATGAGGAATGAACCAGAAGTGACAACAAGAAATTTGGAGTCATGCAACACTATATTTGGAGTCATGCAACACTATATTCAAAGTCCATTTTGCTGAACTCATTACCCTGAACCCATTACTAAATACAGTTATTTAAAATGAGTGTTTTCAACACTCCACCATGTGGTAGACTGCATCACTTAACTTAAATATACCAACTTTGAGATATGACAATAATGAAGAAAATAACAACTACCATATCTTCCGTATTCAGTGATCTTGGATAAATACTAGTTTTCTGTTCATTCTTTTTAACATATATTTTGTTTGATAACTTAATTCAAACAAAATGTATTTGAAAATAATGCACTTAGACCAGGAACACATTTATCTATCTATCTATCTATCTATCTATCTATCTATCTATCTATCTATCTATCTATCTATCTACCTATATGGATCCACTAATAATCAACAAATGATCCAAATATTGACGTTCACAAGGTTAACCATCAAAGGCTGATTTTGCAAATATCAACATGTTACTATGCATGTCCTAAGCAAAAATCTCAGTGCATGCAAAACAAAATTAAAAAAAAAAAAAAAACAATAGCCGCCACGCACCTCTACCCCCCTGCTAATTATATATACTAATTTCAAGATGGAACAATTTCAGGGAAAGGGCATATTTCCCAACCCTGAGCACTGTGCAATCTTGCACATCTGTGCATCTGACCACCTGTGCAGCCAACTAAATTTTGTCAACTAAACAGATGTCAACCAAAGAGGAAATCGACTCAGTTCAGTTTTCCCATACATGATACACTGGATTCAGCTGGTTGTTGTAACACCCATTATCTCTTTATTAATGTATTTCTCTCCCTTTCTTTTGTCTCTCTCTCTCTCTCTCTCTCTCTTTCACTCACTCTCTTTTTAAATCATTGTTTAATATAACCTATCAGCTTATACTTGACCATCTACATTTGCACTTTTGCTTTCTCTGGGTTTCATGCTACCTGCTAGAGCATATTAACCAAAGTACACAAGAACACTCCAGTAGATGTCATCAAGCATAGTCTCAACCTGTTAAGAGGCAGTTGTGGAACACAGACCATAGCAATGTGTGACAAACTGTAGAACACCGTATTTTCACACTGTGCGAAAAGCATACCTTGACCATGGCCTTTGAAACCAAAATATATGCGCACTCACGCACGCACACATACACACACACACAAACACACCCTTGTCATACCTCTCAACTGCCCAAAATTTTGCAGAATCTCCACATTTTTGCCTCATATTTTAGGTCTGTTCCTCGTAAAATACTGCTTGTAGTTTTCTAGGAAATCACAGAGGAATGAAATAATAAGGTAATGACAGAAAATTGAGTTTCAGACATCATATCCTTCAGATCATGTATGGTAACACAAGACCTGTTATTTTAAGAGCAATATCTAAAAATTGTCCCTATTTTTGTGGCTTTATCACCACATTATGTTTGTCTGTTGGCTTTGTCCAGATTTCTTACTCTAGGAGGATGAGAGGTATGCATTTAAAGAGAGGGAAAAATAAAATGAAAGCAAACCAAGTAAATAACTGCAATACCAGCAGTTAAAAGGATTTCTTTTAACTGTCAGCATTGCAATTACTTACCTTGAACTGTTTTGCTTCTGTTTTATTTTTTTCCCTCTCTTTAAATGCAGTTTTCCACAACCATTCCTGATACATGAATGGTCACGTATTTGGGAGCTCTCTTTGGCTCCATTCCTCAGGAACAGTTATTTCATTGGTTCACATACTGCAGTGGTGATTAGCTGTAATTGCAGAATATGAGCCAATCAAAAGCTGTGTAGCACAGCCAATGCTGTCCAATGCAGAACAGTGGAGTAACTATTTGATTGCTTTGTATACCTCTATGCAGATTGGCAGTAATAGCGGTATGCAGTCAAAAGCCATGCAGTGGAGCCAAAGCTGATCAATGTGGAACAGGGGAACAGTGGGTTCACTTATGGTCAAATGTGGAGCGTTCTGCATAGTCTGGAACATTTGGCTGCTCAGTCTTCAAGAATTATTTCCTCTATGCCATCATGAAAAGTGACTGATACAATGCCTACAATATCTACAGCTGAACAGTACATTGTAAATCCTGTAAATCTCCAAGGCCATTTCACCAGTACTGGATCATTTTTTTAAATATTTATAATGTAACTAAAATATCTTTAATAACATTTTTAATTATCATAATACATGGTGACTGATACATAGCTGGCTATGTAATTTTAATTTTATAATACACAAGTCTTATTAATAGAAGTGGTTTCAGTGAGAGCAGAAACAAGATATTGCGTAACATAATTAAATTACCTTTACAAATACTGTTGAATTACATTCTTGAAGAGCTTCCATCAGGCTTATAACATGTAGACATACCATCTCTACCATCTGTAAAGACAAATTAGGTGCATGTTAAAAAATGAAATATGCTGCCATGTGAGTAAATGAGGCTTGAATGTACTCACAATCATATTACACTGACTAACAGTACAAGAATGCTTTTTGAAAAAACATAACAGTACTCAGGAAGAAGTCATAACTAACATAGTAGTTTTAGTCTTTTATCATAATCATGGTTTTCTCTTTCCCTCATATGCATTTGACTACACCATAGAAAGGAAAACTTCATTATATTTCAGAAAAGTAAAATGGCAGGTTTTTGTTAACGAAGTTAAAACAATCAAGTTTCACTACAGATAACAACTACTCTAGCATTTAGATGGCCATATAGTATTCCTTACTCTGTGTACTAGATGAATGAAAGGTGCATGTAAATCCCGATTTTAACCCAGGTGTGTACACCAGTCTAGTTGCATTTAATGATTGTTTTTGGCCCCAGGTGTGTATGTGCATGCCAGTGGAACACAAAGTGGTTACAAATTTATATACTCCATGTCATACAATTCATAAGCAGACTGCAAGTTAACCATGTGTTTTTTGAGAAAATAATTACTGATATTTTATATATATATATATATATATATATATACACATATATACACACACATACATTGTGTGTGTGTGTGTGTGTGTGTGTGTGTGTGTGTGTGTGTGTGTGTGTGTATATATATATATATATGTATATATATATATATATATATATATATATATATATATATATATATATATATATATGTATATATTCTTCTTTCGGCTGCTCCTGTTAGAGGTCACCACAGCAGATCAACTGTTTCCATTTCTTCCTGTCCTCTGCATTACACCAACCACCTGCATGTCCTCTCTCACCACATCCATAAACCTTATCTTAGGCCTTCCTCTTTTCCCATTACCTGGCAGCTTCATCCTTAACATCTTTTTCCCAATATACTCTGCATCCCTCCTCAGCACATGTCCAAACCAACTTAACCTTGCCTCTCTGGCTTTGTCTCTAAACCTTCCAACCTGGGATGACCCTCTAATATACTTATTCCTAATCCTGTCCATCCTCGTCAAACCCAGTGCAAATCTTAACATCTTCAACTCTGCCATGTCAAGCTCTGACTCCTGCCTTTTTGTCAATGCCACTGTCTCCAACCCATATAACATAGCTGGCCTCACTACCCTCTTGTACACCTTTTCTTTCACTCTTACTGGTACTCATCTGTCACAAATCACTCCTGACACTCTTTTCCACCCACTCCATCCTGCCTGTACTCTCTTCTTCACCTCTCTTCCACACTCACCATTACTCTGAACTGTTGATCCCAAGTACTTAAACTCATTTACCTTCGCCACCTCTACTCCCTGCATCCTCACCACTCCTCTAGCCTCCCTCTCATTCACACACATATATTCTGTCTTAGTCCTGCTGACCTTAATTCCTCTTCTCTCTAGATCATATCTCCACCCCTCCATGGTCTCCTCCACGTGTTCCCTACTCTCACTACAGATCACAATGTCATCTGCAAACATCATAGTCCACAGGGATTCCTGTCTGATCTCATCTGTCAACCTATCCATCACCATTGCAAATATGAAAGGGCTCAGAGCTGATCCTTGATGTAATCCCACCTCCACCTTAAATGCATCTGTCACTCCCACCGCAGACCTCACCGCTGTCACACTACCCTTGTTCATATCCTGTGCCACTCTTACATACTTCTCTGCCACTGCAGACTTCCTCATACAATACCACACCTCCTCTCTAGGCACCCTGTCATATGCTTTCTCTAAATCCACAAAGACACAATGCAACTCCTTTTGACCTTCTCTGTACTTCTCCATCAACACTCTCAGAGCAAACATTGCATCTGAGTGCTCTTTTTTCCTGGCATGAAACTATACTGCTGATCACTAATCATCACCTCCCTTATTAACCTAGCTTCTACTACTCTTTCCCATAACTTCATGCTGTGACTTATCATTTTAATCCCTCTGTAGTTACTACAGCTCTGCACATCACCCTTATTCTTAAATATTGGTACCAAAACACTTTTTCTCCATTCCTCAGACATCATCTCACTTTTCAAGATTTCATTAAACAATCTAGTTAAAAACTCCACTGCCATTTCACCTAAACACCTCCATGTTTCCACAGGTATGTCATCGGGACCAACAGCCTTTCCGTTCTTCATCCTCTTCATAGCTATCCTTACTTCCTCCTTGCTAATCCACTGCACTTCATGATTCACTATCTGCACATCATCCAACCTTCTCTCCCTCTCATTCTCTTCATTCATCAACCCCTCAAAGTACTCTTTCCATCTGCTCAACACACTCTCCTTGAATGACAGGTAAACCATCTGCAAACTATTAATAGAAGTACCCTGGATATCAGTAGGAAGTCTGGAAAAGCATGCAGAAGCATTCCTGTCCAAGGGAAGGAAAAGGCATCTGTCTTCCATGTCTTCTTACATGGAGTCCTGGAGCAGAAGATTGTTCAGAGAGGAGGCAAATAGTTCCACCTGAGGAAATTGCCACAGATGGATCAAGACTTGGAAGACCCCCTGATCTACTTTCCATTTCTGAGGGTCTGCCCTTGTCTTGCTCAGCTTGTCTGCCACAAGAGTTTGCTCTGACAGGATGTAGTATGCCTGTAGAGTGAGACTGTGCTGTGAAGACATATCTTAAGCTAACAAAGTTAGCCAGCAAAGGGGGTACACCCTGGTTCCTCCTTGCCTGTTGATGTGCTATATGATGGTGGTATTGACTTTAACAAATTGAAGAGATCCAGGGAACCAAAGATGATTCAGAAAGTCGAGTGCTTCAATCAGTGCAATCATCTATTTTATATTTATGTGCTTGTGTTTATCCTTGGTGTCCCACACACCTTACTTTTTATCCCTCCTGAAATTGCTCAGCAAACAAAGGCTGAAGTATCTATGGTGAATGAGTGCTTTGGAACAGGGACAGAAAAGGGGAGACCTGGAATCAGGGAAATTTGCTGTCTCAGTGATTTCTCCTCTAACAAACCACAACACTGTGATATGAAAAGACAAAGGATGTTGATGCTGGGACCAAAGAGACTTCAGATACCACTATATCTCATGTGGATTCTTGCCAGGAGTATCATTAGAATCATAGATGGCATGCAACCCAGTATCCTCAGGTATTCCCTCACAGTGACTGAAGTCTGAGGAGAAACCTTTAGAAATAGCTCTAGATATACATAATTGTTTTTTCTTGTGGAAGAAAAGTTCCTTGAAATGAATGGCCTAGCTGACATCCCATGGACACATTCATGGGAAGGAGTCAAAAAAGACTTTTGAATGTTATCTTGGAAACCCAGCTCATGCAGGGGACCTCTCACTCAAGTGAGAATTCCTCACACTTTGAAAAACGCTCTGCAAGGATAAGTAAGTCATCTAAATAAGGAAAACGTGAATACCCTCTAGCCTGCTATGAGCTATAACTGGAGCTAAACACTTTGTGAACATTGTTGGTGAAGGGATAATCCAAAGTGTAAGGCAGAGAAATGACAGGGTGAGCCACATACACAAATCCTTAAGAAATCCTTGAAGTTTGGATGAATAGGGATGGGATGATAAGCATCTTTTAAATTTAATGATACTGAAACTTAAATGAGGAAGAGAAGGCAACAGGTTCTGAAGTGACAGCATTTTCAACTTGGGCACAATCACAAACAGGTTTAAGAAAGAAAGCTCCAGAACTGGTCTACAAGCATTTTCTTTCCTTGGCACTAAAAACATCATTATATAAAACCCTTTCCCAAACTGGGAAGGAAGAACTGTTTTTTGTTCACTCTCTGGGACAGCATGCATTGAAGGACAGCAGGAAACAAAGGAGCCTGGTCTGCTGGGTGAGGAATTACCCCCTGGAAAGGAGGGATTTCATCCCACTGCCATTTGCAACTTTGCTGAATGAGCTTCAGAACTCATTTGACATTATTTATTGTCAGAGAGCAAAATGAAGATTCAGACTTTCTGGAAAGGAAAATGGACTGCCAGAGTGGGAGAGAAGGGCAAGGTCCCTTAAATAGTCATTCTGGCTTGTTGGGCTGTCCTTGGTTTTGGGGGGAGTTCCTGAATTCTTTCTTGAGCTGGCCTTCCCCACTATTTCTTCTTAAAAGACTGCTTACCCACATTTTGTAGAGACTGCTTGTTTTAGGATTTGATTTTTTTTTTGCCAAAACTGAATAAGGGGTTACAAAATCCCTTTGCAAATTTGCAAAAACAGGGCTGAAAATTCTTAGAGATTCACTTTATTAGGTTTTCCCTTGCATTACACTTTTTGATGACCTCTGCAGCAAAGGAACCAAAAGCTAAATCTCTGTCCAAAGGACAATTTAAACTCTAATTTTTTTTTCACATCATCATGAAGGTTCTACAAAGACACCAGGCAAACCTTCTCAAAACAGCACCAGAAGCCATAGCCCTGGAAGAAGTATCAACTGAGGCATACACACCCTCTGTAAAAGAATGAGGTGTGGATTTTAAATTTAAGGACATAAATTATTTAGAGCAGTTTTTTTCCTCAAAAGAAGAGGATGCAGACAAAACTTTCCTCATACTTTCACAATTAGTCAGAATAAATTTTAACATGTCAGCCTCACCATTCAAGACTGTGACAATCAAAGTTGCAGAAGCATATACTTTTTTTCTAATACTTATCAATAACCTTCTCATCCTTGTCAGAAACTGTAAAATTGGAATTAACTAAATGTTTAGCAGCAGTAGGATTAGCTAAATCTATAGCTGCTGTGTCAGGTTTGGGAAGAGTGTATAAAATCTTAAAAGAGTGAGGAACTATATTACATGCTTCTCAACTGTCCAGATTTTTGCAGACTGTCCAGGTTTTTGCCTCATATTTTTGGTCTGTTCCTCATAAAATTAATGTATTTCTGATAAATCACTGGAGTGATCTAAGCATTAAAGTCACTAAATAGTGACATGCATATGAGTTTCAGACTTTATAACATTCATGCATGCCACAAATACTCCTAATCTAGCAGCATTCTAAGTTGATAAGAGCAATATGTAAATGTGTGTCCATATTTTTAGCCCCCCCCCCATTATATTAGGCTTTGTCCAGATTTCTTGCACTAAAAGGTTGAGCAGTATGACTATACATGTTATCTGTTTTGTTAAAGGCAGCTGGATATGTACCAGTATAATTGCAGGCAGTGACACACACATCCTCTAAAGCTGACAAAACAAGAGGAACTGGTGCAGGATCCTCAAATTCTTTAACCACTCATAGTATTTTCTGAGGGACTATGAAACCTCAGTGTTCACCCACTGAAAACTCTAGCACATCCTGGAAATATTCTCAGAAAAAAAGATTAACCCCACAAAGGGAATGAAAAACTGAGCTCTTCTCTTAGTCTGAATCAGAAATCTGAGCAGAAAACCCTGTATTGGCCCCTTCATCTTCCTATCTTCCTATCCAGATTCATAATATTTAATCTATTCAGGAAAAGAGGTATCTCTCTTTCTGTTAACAGAAACTACTTTATAAGAATGATCAGTTGCTCGAATTGAATCTTGAACCAGATCCAGTAAACTACTCCTGTATAAAGAAATTTGAAGAGGAGTAGATACATGTTTATTTTCTGTGTCTTTTTGACAGGAAAATGGGGCCAGCAGTGGCATTAATGGCAGCAGTACTTTTCTCTGGGATGGGCACAACATTCTGATCAGACAGGGAAGTCTTCCTCCTTCCTGCTGCAAGGATTGATGAGAATGGCTCTCCTTTCCCACTGGGAGGATCCCAACAGGCACAGAGGACATGGCTAATCCCAGGTCCATAGTTGCTGTAGGTTCTACACCAGAGGGATCTAGCATAAAACATGAGTGGTTATGTTCAACACAAGTAACTGTTTTCAACCATCAAAGAATTTTCAAACAAACTTAAATGAAATGCATCAGAAACTACGCAAGGTGCATACCTTACAGTATGACAATGTGCTTCATTCTGAAAGTATTAAAGCCAAAAAGGTCCCAAAAGGGCTCTGTATGCATAAATTCCTGAATAGACTTTTCTTAGGTAATGCTGAATTATCTGAGTTATTAGAAATGTTTGACAGGCACAGTATTAAACTTTATGTACTTTATTGTCACATTGGATTACAACAAGATTAATGTTTTGATGGATGAATGTAAAAGGCTGAACAATGAAATCTGATGGTTAAAATTTGTTCCTAAATTGGTGCCCCATCTGATTAACAACTCCTGGTATTTTCTGGGAAGGCTTAAAGAAGATATTTGGTCTAAAGGCTTGACCTTTATAACTACTGATATAGTAGATTTATTTACAGCAATCTCTAGTGAAGACAGGCTAGAACATATCCAGAATAGCATTGTAAGATTTACAAATTTTGCCAATGATAAAATAAATCTGATTGTGGAAATAATGTCCTTGGCATCAGATTATAACTACATGAACAATGAAGTTAGAAACCAGGTCCCAGAGATCACAGTAATGTTATTGCATAAAAAGCAATACTGAGTGCTTACATCGAGTGTAACCATGACTTCATCAGAATCTTAGTTTGTTATTTCTACTTTGATGAAGAATTTTATGAGCATGAAAAACTGATGGGGGCCTTTTGTACTCCCATATACGCAAACTTGGTTTTATTAGCTTGGGAAATAAATTTTGTTTTGGAGTCAAAATTCCAAGTTTATTTATTTATTTGTTTATTTATTTATTAATTTATTTATTGACATTTGTTAACCGGGTAGTGTCCAACTAGGCTATGAGCCCGCTTTCAGTGGAAACTAGGGGAGAAAAGCTCCACAACTGATAATAATACAATACAACTACTAAAATCAAAATGAATACAATTGTGGTATGAAGTTAACTATGGTAAGCTAAGAAAAGTTACAGAGATGGCATAAAACATAGAGCATATAATGTAGCAATGTGTAGATAACGGAGTAGATTGATAACTAAGATACCAAATCAAAATTCAGGAAACAGTTGCATTGCTTAATTACAGGGATTATTGATCATTGCAGTACTTGAAAGTCTACCAGGGCTTGTGCCAAAAGTTTAAACTTTTATGGAGAAAAAAGGATTGTGCTTGGTTGTGTTAAGTTATATGTCAGGTTTTTGGAAGACATTTTTATTCTTTGGGATGGGCCTGAAAAATGTATTTTTATTTATTTATTTATTTTATTTTACATTTGTTGACCGGGCTAGTCTAGCTGGATATATATCCATTTTCAGTAGAGGCCCGGGGAGAAAAGCTCCACACAAATACAAACAAAAACAAAAACGTATACAAATAAAAATATATCATTACATGGTAAAAAAGGATTAAAAACCATATGATACAGTGTAACATTTCAGAGATCAAAAGACACTTCAGAAAGTTAACATAGATAGATAGATAGTTAAAATACTTTTTAAGTTAGTAAATTACCTGAATGGTACCTCAAACTTTTTAAACTTCACATTTAATTTTAACCATGACAGAATAAACTATTTGGACACACTTATTATGCACTCATACAGTGGATTTAAATCGACTACTTTCGGAAAGCCCACTTTCAGTAATTCTTACTTACATTATTCAGGTTGTCACCCGCTTTGTCATAAGAAAACTTTACTTAAAGGACGGTGCATAAGAGTAGCCAGGATGACTATGAATGTACAAGATGTCCCTAGAGAACTAGATATTGTTGTAAATATGTTTTTAGCTAGAGGCTATCCCCTCACATTCTCAATGTTATTCAGGGGTATGTACAATCCCAATGGGGACTTAAATATAAACACCTTTTGGGAAGAGGCTTACCACCCAAAAAACAAGAAGAAGATGAAAAGAACTTTGCTGGGGTCCTGGTGGTAGAATAAGGATGCCAAGTAGGGGAAATTAAAAAATTAGTAAAAATGAACTGGAATATTCTTAATGTATACCCTGAAATATATCAACTGTTTACTTACAAAACTGAAAGAAATTTGAAGAATAGTTTTGAATGGGGTTCAATGTATTTAGACCACTACAGCAAACATAGGCAAGGAAAGACGAAGTATGGTAGATGTACTCAATGTACTTATATCCTAGAAGTGAGTAGTATTTAATTAGACAGTGGGATCGGTTCTATAGTATATTTTGAAAAAGGGAACTATCAGACCAAAGCAGTAGTTTACTTTGCCAAGTGCTTGGGGTTTTTTAGTTTTTATGTTAGAAAGACAGTCAGGTGCTTCCAAATGTGGATATATGAACATAATTATGGTACAGGGAGGCAAAATGAGAGCAATCCCCTTTTTAAGCACTCGAGAATAAGCTCACACTACACAAAGTTCAAATTTGTTATACTTGAAAAAGTAATAGCAAATCCAAGAGGTGGGATATGAACGCATTACTTAAGGTGAAAGAAGTTAGGTGACACCTTAGGTTACATGCTTTTTATGACCCAGGATTAAATGAGTACATATCTCTACAACCTTGGTTAAATATGAGATCAGCTGTTTTAAAGTAATTTTTTACAGCAACTTTTTAACAATAATTTTTCAATAACAACTTTTAAGAATATCTTTTAAGGTATTTATTATGACACTTCATAGTAAGGGTTTTTTTTTTTTTTTTTGGAAATTGTAAACAAACATTTTTCTGGATTTTTTACAAAGGTTATTTTAAATATTGATTTCAAGATTGTAATGCTGAATGACACTGGACACTGTTTCTTTAAACGTTTACCACTGTTCAGTTACGAGAATGTAATTAACTCTTGGAGGGATTTTAGCCTATTTAAACTGAATGGATAAGCGTATGAGTTTTTACTTGATGGCGAATAAATTTGTGTGGAAGGGAATCAGAGTGTGAATCCTTTGTGGTTGGCTGCCAGCTCTAATTCCTTGTGTTTTAGTCATTTTGGTATTGTTACATTTGGAACCCATATAACATAACTAAAGTTCTGCATGAGTATATACATTTGCTAACTTCCGTGTGTTTAATGCAGAGCATGTTTCTTTTCCATAGGACTTAAAATGAGAGCGATGAAAATGCTTTGTACGATGATGGCAGAAAATACTTGTGAAAGGTGTCTGCCCTGTAACACAGAGCTAACATGGACAATGATAAACCACCAAACGGTGCTGTTCTCAGTGTTGACAGATACATGGCAAAGCATGGAACATATGAAAAGGATAAGGGAGTGCTATGGTTCTTTTAACTTTTTTTTAATTTTTACCAATGCAAACATTTAAAAACAATAATTTCATGTCTAGCTGCAAACTCATAATTAATAAGTTGAATTAACACTCTGCAGTTAACCTGAGAGCACATGAGATTAGAATGAAAATGCTAATGATTAACACATCTTTTCAGTGTTACATGAAACGGTGGGGAAGGTAACATTGAAATGGGAAGCTAGGGTGGCGGTCTGTTTTTCCTGAAAGAGGGAATGTTGTATGACTAAAATAAGCAATATACAGTAGATCTCACCTTGGTCATGAAATAATGCATTAATTATTTGCATTGTACTGGTTAGAGTCTAGGTGTTTGCAGTTACAGTCTGCATTTGTTTTGAGGACATGGAGAACACAGATGGAATATTATATGGAAGCTGCTACAATGGTATGGTATTTAACGGCTGATGCAGATTGCCATATGAGGTTGTACTTGAGGCATGCCTCTCAACTGTCCAGATTTTCGCAGAAGATTTTTGCCTCATATTTTTGGACTGTTTCTCATAACATTTTTTTTTTGGCAAATCACATGGGATTGGTTTCACAAAATAATGACAGTAATTTGAGTTTCAGACTTCATATCCTACATAAAGGATTGGTGTCACAAAATGACAGTCATTTGAGTTTCAGACTTCATGTCCTTCATAAACTTCATGCTGACAAAAATCCTGTTATTCAAGCAACTTTTTAAGTTTATAAGGCAATATTTAAAATCTATCCCTATGGTTGTCCCCAACTAATTTTTTGGCTTTGTTCAGATTTCATGTGCCAAGAGGCTAAGAGGTATGATTTGTGAAGTAAAATTCATATCTACATTCTCATTGTTAAGCCAGATGTGGCATAAGGCTACACCATGGACATGGCATTACTGGGTTCAGATTCAGCCATGTTCTTTTGGGCTTGATGACAGAATACAAACATACAGCAAATGGCTGATGAGCAACCACACAGTTAATTATCTGAGCAGGAAATCGGAAGTAAGGCAGAACCAGGTCTATATCTCTTCAGTGAATGGCTATTCAGAGAATAGCCATTTGTCGAACACCTATTTAGCAAAGCCACTCTTCATCAAACAACAAATTTTAAGTAGGGCAAACAAGCAGTTGGCCAACTGAGCTACTGCAAAAAAATTAAATCAAATTTAAAACCTGCCAAGGTGGGGGGGGGCTATGCTCTCCACGAAGCCCAATATGGGGGCTGCACTCCCCGCACCCCCCTAACTAAATATACCAACTCTGAGACTGCACTATAGTGGGGAAAAGGGCAACTTCCAAATGGTGGCCAACCACTGGTTTGCCTTAGTTAAAATTCGCTGTTCGATGAAGAGTGGCTTCACTAACTAGGTGTTCGACGAATGGCTATTCCCTGAATAACCATTCAACAAAATAATACAGACCCAGGCAGAACCATATGATTCTCTGCATACACACTTACTGCTATGGATACTAAAGTTAATCTGCACTCTACACCTATATATTACTCACTCCTGTTAAACTAAATGGCCATGCTCATCTGTTTCAGACTGCCCTCTCTTTTTAGACACCAATAACACCCCATTGTCATTAATTTTGCTTCTGCCATTAATGTCTGCAAAAATTCTAGTTCTTGCTTAAGTATCATTTCCCTGTTAGTCAACTAACCTTTCCTATTCCCATGGGCCAGAATTGTTCTCTGGACCTCTTGTATTTATTGTGCATTCCTTTCTACTACATTTGATATATGCATATATCTATATATACATATAGATAGAGACATATAAATAGAGGTTTACCTTTATATTGTTGATCCCGATATGGGCGACACGACTTCCGCGAATGCCGAAACGCGAACATCTCCAATGTCGAATTCCGAATATGCGAACGGCAAAACCACGACCCTTTTTGACCCATGGTAGCATTGATGTGGAGGTGTTGCACGGCTGGAAATGTCGAATGTTTTTCGATGTTTAAAATTTTTCGCGGTTTTGGTTCGCACAAAACGAGTCGATAAAGTGGCCGTTCGACAAAGTGTGATAGACGACTGAAAGTGCGATAGACAATTTAAAGGTAAACCATAAATATATATATATATATATATATATATATATATATATATATATATATATATATATGTTTCTATCTATATGTATATACCTATTTATATGTCTCTATATACATATAGATAGAGACATATAAATATATATATATATATATATATATATATATATATATATATATATATATATATATATATATATATATATATATGCATGTATATATATATATCTATATATATATATATTACATGTATAAAACAGTTCTTGACTGAAAATGAAAGGTTTGAAAGAATTTGACTGAAGACTGATTGACTGACAGCCCATATGAATAAAAGTTCACTTGACTGAAGCCCATTTGACTGAAAACCAAGTGACTAAAAACCCATTTGATTGAAGCTCATTTCACTGAATCAGAAATCAATGAAAATATTAAACCTAAGAGAACACAAAATAAAATAGTGTTTTTGCAGGGGGGAGGTTGCCACCCACACCTCCCTTAATTATATATAATAACTCCATGGCCATTCAACCACTTGAGAAAAAAAAAACATCATAGACAGTGAATCAATGTGGCTGCACAAGCACTAATTGGCTGTGTATGAACTTTTTTTCTTTTCTCAAGTCATTGTGAGGGCATGGAATTACTATATATAATTAAAAGAGTAGGGATTGCAGGGGGGAGGCTTGCTTCCTGCAAAAACACTATTTTATGTCATAGATTCCTACGTTTAATATTTTCACTGGCTTGTGATTCAGATAAATGGGCTTTAATCAAATGAGGACTTACCTATGAGCCTACATCATGTTATTCTCCCTTCCCTTTCTACTAGTTCCCATTGTTATGGCAAGTCTGTAGCCTTCTCTCCAGGTGGCGCTAAATTTGTCACCTAAAATATAATTTCTCTCCCTCAAATAATCTTGCAAGCATACCTTTGCCTTCCTCATAAGCCCACTTAAAATGAGGCCATCTCCAGTGCCACAACTCAGAATAATCTAGTTGGAAATATCCTATCACCAAAAATGAGCATAGGTTTGCCTTTCCCCTAGCTCGACCCGCCCCCTTATCAACCAATATAAAATCCAGCCTGTTACCTTGTGTATATGGGTTACCTGAAAATGTGACTCCCACTTAAATTTCATGCATTTATCTCCAGTTGTCACACCACTTCTTCATTTTAGCCACCTTTGAAGTACTTGTGCTTTTTATGTGACTCTCCCCATTATGTAATTGATCCATTTGAACTTAAAGAACTAAATTAAAGTCACCCACTAACAAAGCATAGTGTACATTGCTAATTAACCTTTTCCATTCCTCTAGCATTTGGTCAAGCAATGTTGGTTTGTCCCTATTTGAAGCATAAATGATGCCTTTAACCCATGTTTGATTGTGTATTATGCCTGTCCATAAAATCTACACACCTTATATGCTTATCTGAACTTCTCGGCCTGTAGCATTAAGTTAACAAAGAAATAGTAACTCCACCCTTTTTCCCTCCTCCTATTTATGGTCTGCAGATTGCAAGTACTTTATTATACATCATTTTTAACTTCATATCCTGGAGTCAGATCACCAGAATAACCCTCCTCCATATCTTCTGTAATATCTTTATTCTTCTACTAGGGTGTGTAGTTTATTTATTTATTTATTTTACATTTTTTTTTTTTTTTAACTGGGATAGTCCATCTGAGCAAAAGCCCTTTTTCAGTGGAGGCCAAAGGAGAAAAGTGCCACAGTACAATTAAGCAAGAAAATTTACAAAAACACAGAAGAAGAGTGAATTTCAACATCTCTCTTCTCATTTAAACTTTTTTTTTTTTTTGTAGGAGGGCCACGCCCCCCTGGCATCCACCCAAGTGTAGGACAAGAGTACCACACTCCCAGACTTGTATCTACTAACTCCAAGATTGCCATATCTTAGAGAAAATGGAATATTCTAAGAAATGGCATCTCAGACTTAGTATATTTAAGTCCATTCTTTTCGCAATTCAGTCTCCATATTGCAGGACTCCCTTTAACATCTCCCTGACATTTCAAATGGTTACCATCAGAAGAGCTATTGAAAATATCTGGCTAAGTCTTTCTGCTGCCCCCTACTGGATTTCTGTGGAGAAGTCTCTTAGTCAGTCCTCATGCCAGCATGACCCTTCCTATATCCCTGCATAGTCCATCTCTTGTATTTTCCTTCTCCCTTTGGGTCTTTGCTGCTCATTCCTTGTTGTGGTTCTTTTTCTGGCCCCCTACTCTTCTTTTTATGAAATTTCTAGTTCATTCTATTCAGAACATTTTTACCTTTCCCCTTTCATATTCTCACATGCACTCTGCATTTTCTCTTCCCATTAGACTGACCTTGGTCCTGTTGTACCATTAGCCTTCTTTCTGAACTTAGGTGGTTGATCCTTCTATCTCCGTCATTGGAGTTACTATTACTTGGACCACTCCCACTCTATCTCCCACTCTGAAAACATTTTTTTTCCATCTCCAACTCTGAAAACTTTTTTTTTCAAATCTCCTTCTTCCATCAATTTTAATTCAATTTTCAGCACCATGCAAGAAAGTTACTGCTTCCTCTATTTTCAATAGAGTGATTATTTTCACCTTCTGCTTTGACTAGTTGAATATCAGGACTACATAGGTGAGCTGGAGAAGTTATTTTCACACTCTCCCCATTTGTTATCTTAAAGCATATAGTCTTGGTGAGTAATCTGTGGAATAAATGTATCCTATCCCCAATAGAATTACACCATGTTGTTTGCTATTTCTCACTAAGCAATTAAGCTTTAAGCAAACATTATACATCCATCTGTCCGTTTTCATACCTATGGTACTAATGGAAGAAACCTGGTAACAATCAGAGCACTAGCAAAGGAAAGACAGCATCCAAAACAAAAGTTCTTTCTGTCACAAGTCTGCCACAGATGTGGACAGTGCTAAAGACAATTCCTCTATTATTATTTCATTACTATTATTATCATTATTATTATTATTATTATTATTATTATTATTATTATTAATTATTAACTAAAATTGGAATGTAGGGATCATTAAAACAAAAACATTCAAGGACAGTATCTCAACAAAGAGTGAGGTCTGAGTTTGACTATATCAAAAGTTTGATCAGTTTTGGTGATAAAACCCTAGTGTTCCCAAGTGAGCTGTTACAGTTCTGTACAATGACAATAACATTTTCAAAATGTTTAAAGGTTTATGAAGACAAGTTCACTTCAATACACCTTACAGTAATACATATTTCTGTTTTACATCTCACTGAGTTTCAACTTTTAAAGTTCAACCAGAAAAAAAAAAACAGCTGAAGCTTCAATCTCATGAAAAATTAATAAAAATTGCTATTTGCAAGGGGCATCTGTAATCCTACTATATACCTTCTTATTTAAATAACTGAAAAAGTACAGAGGACACCAAATGGGACCCAGTATAGTATGGTGGGAGTCCATGAGCTAAAAGAACCTCCTGATCCGCAGTAGGACCAAAGAGGTCAAAAACACAAGTTAGACAATAAAAGAAAGGCTAGCACAGAATGTCCTGGCTTAGCTTGGGCTCTGTGGGTTCTGAAAGCCACTAATTAGATTATCAAAAGTTACAACAACACACCAATGTAATAAGGAAATACATTATTAAACAATCAAAATCAGAAAGCAGATTCAGAGGTTCATTAAAGCTAGAAATTTTAATTAGGCAGATAATCTGCCTTTTGATAATCTAATTAGTGGCTTTTAGATCCCACAGAGTCCAAGCTAAGCCAGGACATTCTGTGCTGGCCTTTCTTTTATTTCTTACCTTGCTTCTTTAAATGACTAACTCAATGATTGCACAACTACAGAGAAAAGAGAAAATGTCATACATTTACAGCATCAAAGCCAGTACTCTTGAAGAAATTGTACCAGCAGTGATTTTCAGTCTTCTAAGGTAGCAAACGCATGTAAAAGCTGCACTGTATTCATGAATGTGAGAAATGAATCTTAAAAATAAATCCTTCTAGGTAGTGAAAACTATTTATTTAATTATCTAATTTTTTGGCTGGCAAAACATTTTCTTTAACTTAGTTATAAGAAAGTATGCAAACATCTAAGGATATAATCTACAAATCCTGGCACACTAAAACTCTGTCTTGTTATACAAAAATGTTTTCACTTACATTAGAAAAAGTTGTAACACTATTTAAAATTAAGATTGACAATAAGTGAATGTGAGTCTGTGAAGTTAACCTAAATGTGTTCTTTTTACCACACAGACTGTCAACTGTGAAACCCATAAAACAAACAGATTATAACAATTTACCCATACCCAACATCATAAAGCAAAAATATATGGCACTAATGCCCTTTCAGATCCAACACTAAACCTTACAAGTCACTACTAAAGTCTTATCTCATGTAAAATTATGTTACAGAATTTCATACCTACTACTACCAAGGTACAGGAGCAGCCATTGCTAAAAATATTCGTATTTCAAAACTCAAGTATGGCCTACCATAGCCGCTCCAGTGGCATAGAGGGATAAAGCCTTGACTACAACCCGGGTGACTCAGACTCGATTAGCAGCTCGAACAAATGACAGAATTTCAAGGAAAGATGGGTGTTACCATCCCAAGGGGGGTGGGCATTATCACTGGGTGTTTACTGTGACGATCCCTAGTGGAGGCTGTGGACAGTACACTGGCAGGCATGCCTAAGTGGGATTTAGGCTGGATGCATGGTTGAGCTGCTGTGCAGGCGTGGCAATATGCCACATACCTCCTTTGTATGCCCACCCCAATGCATACCATTAAGTATGCAAAGGGAGGGGAAATGGGTAGGCCAAAAGCAAAAAAGATACCTCCGATGGATATTCAGACAAGCTGACCCTCCAGAAGCCTAGCTCTCAACAACCAGCCCCAGCATACTGAATTAAGGCTGCGGATGGGGCAAGGAAGACAAGCTAGTAAATTCAGCATGGGTGAGTACCAGGGTGCGAGCTGAAGGGTTGTGGAGGGAGAAAAATGAGGAAAAATGTATGGAATACCTATCCTATGTCTTCATTACTTATGCAAAACTCACAGACTAGAAACCATAGAAAATATTTAAATTTGTCCTATTAGCAGAACCTTCATTCATCTTCCTATGTTGACAAAGTACCAACATAACATAATTTATTTTCTGTTAAGCTTGATACATTCCCTCATTTGCTATTCAGAAATTACTTCTGAACACTATCCTATTACCATACCTCTCAACTGTGCAGATTTTCACAGAATGTCCAGATTTTTTACTTATATGTTTGATCTGCAAATAATGACATATAAAATTAGAGTTTCAGAATTCATAGCCTTCATAAAATGCATTCAAATATAAAACCTGCTATTCTAGCAACTTTCTAAGTTTATAAGATCAATATTTAAAATCTGAACCCATTCTTTGGCCTTTGCTCCCCATGTCCCACAATATTTTTAGCTTTCTCCAGATTTCTGGTGCTGTGCTGTTAAGGGGTATGCTCACTAATCTTGCACTATCTGTTCACTCTTTCCCCCTGCTTTACACTTACTTCTCCACCTTCTCCCTCTCTCTTACTCACCTTTCCAATTCTGCTTCATTGCTCTCTGCTGATTCACAACTATGTATCTTTTTATCCATCTGACCTCTATAGTATCATCCTAACTGAACTAAGCAACCTAATTCCGATGTATCGTTATCTCCAGCTATACCATCTAAGCCTTTCGCCTTTCATCTATGAACTAAGTATAGATTTTATATATATATATATATATATATATATATATATATATATATATATATATATATATATATATATATATATATATACATATACACATATATATATATATATATATATATATATATATATATATGTGTGTGTGTGTGTGTGTGTGTGTGTGTGTGTGTTAGACTTTGTCATATTTGCAATATGTAGTTTTAGAATTGTATATTGATAACAATGATTACAATTTATAGTTTTATACATGTACTGCTGTTACTATAACTTCTGTATAACCTCACATTTGTATTCGGGTGGAGATTTTCTCCCTTGACTAATGTTGAAGAGGGTCCCCGTACCCAGTCAGAGTATTGCAGTGAAGAAATGCTAATAAATACATGCATAAATACCATTTACTACATTATTCCACAATCAAAAAGACAGAGAAAACAGAAATAAACAGAAAAGTTATGAACCACTGGTGATGCTGTAGTAGAAATGGAACTGGCAATAATTTTTTGGTCACAACTGACGATGTACGCCTCATCCAGTTATGATCAACAAGGTGCAACTAGTAGGGAAGCTGGGGACATAAAATGTTTAATGAATTAACAAGGCATACATTGCATCTGCGATTTTTTTATCCCATGATAAATAAGAACTGTTATTAGAAAATAGCAAGTACATTTTAGATTTCACTAATTACTATATACTTAAATAAAATTATTTACATAAATGTATATCATAGAGGACATATATCACATATGCATTTTAATAAAGGAATAGCCAAGTTTAAAAATAATCTTTGCACATTTAGATTATTTTTAAATTGTATGTATGTAGATATTATTCATTTGATTATTTGCCTTTTTTGTTTCACTACAACTTGTTTGAAATACTTCAAATAAAGTATGAGATGTAATATAATTCTTTGTAGCATTTTAATTAACATTTCATTGTGTACACATCTTTAGCAAAGCAATCTTACTACCCGTTCATGGAGTAGGTATATAAGTGTGTTTGTGTGTGTGTGTGTGTATATGTGTGCACGCATATGCATGTGTGTTTTTGTAACAGTGTTCTTGCAAGATTCATTTCAACTGTGGTGAGAAAGTAGATTGCTTAAGACCTAAAGAATATGTTAGCTGGATTTTCCCAGCACTTTCTGCAATTCATTATTTTTTTTTTGCCCCTTTGGTCAGAATAGCCATCTGCTAGAATTGTTGCCTCTCCTTCTCCTGACCCCACTCTGACTGGCTCACTTATCCCCAACCTGGTCATAGCCAGCATTTTAATCATATTCAGGTTAGGAGGGAAAAGAGATTAATGCATCTTACCATCCAAAACATTATGTATTTCTGACAGTTGGAACTTTTTGCATGCCCTAAACGTCCCTAAGGTGAATCCTCATGAGCCCTCCTGAACATGAAATGTTGATGTCCACTGTCCTACCTTTGTGCACACATGCATTGCCACATCATTAATTCTACTTTTCACTTTACTACCATATGATGGGCATGACCCACTGTTGAATGATGTTTAACTTTATGGGATTTAGGGGCATAAATAGGGTACTTGCCAATTAAAATGCATTTATAAATCAAAATTTGTACTTGAATATAAGAATCATGCATTAATTCATGTTTTGGGGGGGTTATAAATTCTGCATGACTCCTGGAATATTCAATATTTTTCATATCATCTTTAAAAGGCACACACTCTTCCTGCATCCACATGGAAAGTTTGTATAATTAATATAAAATCATACAGAGGACATTTAAAACAGTGTTTCTTTTCCATTTACAATTCATAACAAAACATCAAAAGCAGGAAAATGTGATGTCAGACTGCTACATTCAAAACAAATTATAACATCTGAGACTGTAACAGACCAATATCTAAAAATTCTGATAAAAATATTACCTCTTCCAAGAGAAACACTTCACTCCCACTGTTAATAAATACACCATCTAAACAAATGCTGCTGCTATGAACAAACACAGCTGGAAATCAAATATTGTATTCGTAACATCATGTTTCCATAATGATACGCTGATGCATATGTTTCCATAATGATACATTGGTGGTCAAGTTCTCAACAGGAAATGAAAAGAAAATTAGTATGAGAAACTGAAAAGCACAAAAATTGGATTAGGAAATATGGCTTTGTATTAAGTGACAGACTTTCTTCAGTAAAATTCTCTTTCATAATAATACAGTTTTCTTAATATTTTAAATATGACAACAGTTTATGTGACTTCAGTACTCAAGAGTTCTTTCTTTACAGTGTCATAAAGCCAGTATCCCACCAGTACTTCTGCAGAGCTCAGTACCAGCTTCTGATTTTCATTCAAGAAAACAATTTGACTCCAACAGTGTTAGTAAATAACAAATACTGTTTGGCATGTAAATATTCTTTTACATTATAGAGCGATGGCCTTACCACTTTATTATGTGCCATAAGCTGAAGAATGCTGGGTGTTACTCGACTCCAGAATTCCAGGGCTGTAAGAATAGCTGTGGATCCACAGTCTGTCAGGTTCTGAACAGTGGGTGCCGTGGCTGCATGCTCACAGTATATTGTCCACAGCTGAGCAAAAATAAATGCATGGAAAAGGGAGCACATGTGCAGGACGGATGTCTGTAAAAGTAATATGCACATGAATTTGTAAACTAATTATAAACATTTCTCTCGAGTAACATATTGGTTTGATTTCAATTCATCAATTTGATACCTAGAAGTAATATAATTTTACTTTAACTATGGCATCTTGATTTAACAGTGTAACATTTCTCAAGGGATTAAAGTATTTTTTGTTGCTGTTAATACTTTTGTGAAGAATATTCATAACAATGTAGATGCCATTTCATGCATTCCATATTTCATGGTCACTGAGCTTTGATTAGTTTATTTATGTTTACCATCACATCATATCCAGTCTATTATAATCAGATCCACATTGTAAACACAAAGGTGTCAAGTTGCACAGTTACCTACATACATATATGCATGTATGCATACATACAAATACATACAAATATTTCAAGCATAGGCATTACAGCCCTTCTAGTCTGCCAATATACTCAAACAGTTGTTCCCGTAATGTGCGTCCAGGCTGTTCTTAATAATATCTAAACTAGTGCTTGCTTTAATGTAATTTGGTAGTCTGTTCCATGCATCAGCTGCTCTGTCAGAGAACCAATTAGTACACTTCTCATTCCTACAGAATCTTCTGTATAGGTTGTCTGATAATTGTCTACTACTTTTTGATAACCTTAAACATTTCCAGAAGTAGTTGTCTCTAAATACCCTATGTACTCCTTTTATATATCTATGTGAGACACTGTACAAGTTCAGATCATTTAGTCTTTCATAATAACTTAAATTTTCACATCTCTGGATGACCTTGGTATATTCCCACTGTACTCTTTTCAGTTTTCTCATGCATGTTTTCTTATAAGGTTTCCATATTGTTATTCCACACTCAAATGTGAGTCTAATGTAACCAACAAACAATGACTTCATCATTTCTGATTTCCTAGACTTTATAAATCTTTTTAAATGATTAGAAAAACACAAAGCTGGATTTACCCATATACCCAGGTCATTTAATGAATCTACAGTTTAAATTACTGTGTGCTGTATTAAATATTCACCTTTCAATTTACATCTCCCAAATCTCATATATGTAGTTTTTGATGTATTTATCAGCATATTATTCTCCTGTGCCCAAATGGTCAAGTTCCTTTGCAGATATAACCTATCTGTAACACATGTAATCAGCTTACCCATTTTCAAGTCATCTGCACACAGACTGTACAACACCTCAGATGAAAAATAGAGATCTGAAAGATACAATCTAAATAAGTAAGGGCCTAGGACAGAACCCTGTGGGGCACCCTGACTGTAACCAAGAATTTCACCTGTCCAATTGCCTTATGATACTTAAAATGTCCTATTTGTAAGCCATGCAGATATCCATCTTATCAAGAGTACATCAATATCTAGTTGTTTTAATTTATTGATCAGGTTTTTACGTATGACCCCGTCTAATGCTAAAGCTAAATTTATATAAATTAAATCACAGCACAATTTTTAATTCATAGCTGTTATTATATAGTTATAGAACATCATGTTGCAGGTAATAATAGATCTATTTTCAACATATGCTGAATTAGGAGTTATGTACTTACCATAACTTGGCATCTGTGTTGTCCATTTTCATTCTTCTTCACTGATGGGTTACGGATTCGATCCGTGGATCTGACATGGCCACTTTTTCAAGACTTTGGATCCTTCTCTTGAGCTCCTCCCTATTCCCATACTACACTACACTATCCCTAACTCCTCAGATCCAGTTTGCTGCCTACTATCTACTGATCTATAGAGACAGAACAGAACAAGGAAAGATTAAGACTTAAGCCAGGAACATAAGGGATCCCAAATCATTCAAGATCCTATTAGGCATGACAAGGCTGGGGGATGGCTGGAGGGAAGGTAAGAAAGAATGAAAATGGACAATACAGATGCCAAGTTATGGTAAGTACATAACTCCTAATCTGGTGTTGTCCTTTTCATTCTTCCTCACTGATGGGTCAGAATCCCCAGCGATGTAAATCTTTGGAGGTCCTTAAAGAAGAATGTGCCAGAGAAATGTTGAACAAATGAAAGGTCTGCTTCTAGAAACAATGCCCAATTTGTAATGTGCACAAAGTAAGAGTCTTTTGAACAAGTGACTGCAATACAGATATCATCAACAGAAGCTCTGGAAGAAGGGCAGATGAGGTAGTTATAGACCTGGTAGAATGGCTCTAGGATAAAAAGGCAATTCCAAACCGTTGTGGGAGAAAAGGAGCAAAATACAGATAGTAATCTATTTGACCAAGTTAAATTGGATACTGCTACACTTAAGTAGTTAGAAGACAGAGGCATAAAGAGTTGATCAGCCTTTCTGTAATGTGTGGTGACAAATGTATGGATTGATTAATGTTTGCCTCTATAGCTATTTGGAGTATCAAAGTGGGATAGATCTGGAGGGACACCATATTTATGAAAATAATATAAGGAAGCTTGGCAAACCTAGTCTGAAGCTCTATAATTTGATTTGTCAATGGAGTATTTAACAAAAGAAATGGTTTCCCTGAAAGAAATTTCATATCACAATTTTTGACTGGTTCAAGATTCTGAGTCAGTTCCTGAAAGATAACTGTGAGATTTGAAGGACAGGTTTTACATGGGAGGTCTAAGCCAAAAAGTTTATTTTATGTAAATGTATATACTTTGGAAATCATTAAAGAGAGGAATCCATTGCCAGAGTGAAAATTGGCTATAACTGCTAAGCAGAGTTTAATAAGAGAACAAATCTCTTCCTTTCCTTAAAAGGGCAGGTAAGGAAGAGGTGGATGGCCAAAGTAGGAGCTGAGAAAGGGTCAGTGCTTTTACTGGGAGCCCATAAGGAAAAAGTTTTCCATTTGCTTCTATAGGCCTTCTTAGCAGAATCCTTCTGGGAAGCCAAAATAATGTCAAGGTCAGGAGAAGTGAGGGTGAACCATCATAGTATCACGGAAATTGAAGAAACCATGTAGTCAACTTAATTGCATGAAGACTGAGATGTGTAATCTCCAATGTGTAAGATAGGGGATCCAGACTGAGCTTCAGAATTCCTGAAGGATATTTCAGATGAGACCAGAGACAGAGAAGCCATATCTGACAAGGCCAAAAAACAAGGAGGGTAACAGAGGTCTAAGCTAGCTGGCTACCTGAAGAACTTCTCGATCAATGGTAGGGAAGGCTAGGCATGCAGGAAACTATAAGGGTAATATTGAACCTGAAGATCCCTTGGGGACTTTCCCAAAGAGGGGATCAGATCAAAGTGTGTGCTGTTCAACAGTCCTGGAAGCTTTGCAACTGTAGAAGTGCTCTCATGTCTGGGACAATGACAAGTCATTAGGTCTCCGAGGGAGGACAAAGTGGTTGGACCATCCTTTGCTTAAAATGTGAACCCACCATAGTTTTGGAGGATCCGTTGTTACTGTAGTTAACAGAGGAGGAATGGAGAACAGTTGCCCTAGAAAAAAATCTTCTGACTAGATCCATCAACAAATACAACATTTTTTCATTTTGGTGCATTATATGGAAAAGATGGAGGCTGGTATAGAATAGACCATTGTACTGTAAAAGTCTATAGAAGGATATGGATGGGAAAATGCTGTCTAGAAGAACTAGAATAATGGAAACTGACACTGACTCAATGACTGGCAATGATAGTTATGCTGAATGAGACATACAAACAAAAGCCAGTCCTACACTTGGCTTCTCAATGAAGATATGCACCTGAGTGTCATGATACTGTATAGGTGTCAATTTGGATTTGTGAGTGTACAAGTAAGAGAGACTGGGTCCAATTCAAAAACACAGACAATTACTGGAATGCTTATATATTTTAATGTCATATTGTGCATCCTGGAGAAGTATGGAGTATGTTTATTCCCTTTACCTACTAGTTGATATTAGCTAGATTTAGTATTGGTCTCAGGGCCCAGTCTTCGTCTTTTTTTTTTGAAATATCAGCTTTATTAGTCTATGAACTGCAGATTCTTTCTCACTGGTTAAACATCAGGGAATCCCTTCATTGGTATAGGAGGTAGAAGGGAAAAAATGACCCCGAACAATTATGATTGTATATCAATGGTAGAGAAATAAGGTTTACATTTTGTCAGTATTCGTGGTCTTACACTTCTGACTGCTAGTTGCAGGTGACAGCACTCTTCACTAACACTTTGAACAAAGATGAGCCATCAAAGAAGGCATTAAACCATAACAGCTTCAGTAGTTACCCGAAGTATGGTAGCATCATGCAGTCATGAAAACAGTTGAGCCAGGGGCAGTAAGGTTATAAGGAGCCTTCCTCTGTATGATGATGAAGTAGCCGGTTGAGAAGAGACCTATTTGAGGTCCTTCATAAAGTTAGAGTCAAAGAGTGAATTAGGATGTAACTTAATGAATCTCCACCCAGAGGAATAAGGGATATCTTGGGAATCCATGAAAATCACATAGCCGTGTCCAGGCATATCTCCTAATGGCACTGCCTGGATAAGCTGCTCAGAAGGCACTTTGTGTTACATATGATATCAGTTTGAAGAAGGTGTAGGAAAAAGTGAAGTGAGAGATCATATGTCAGAAAACTTTAGAAATCTTCCACAAACACAAAGTTTGTGAGAGTATGTACGTTGCATCTCACAACCCTCTATAGCCTAGAAAAGTGTAGGGACAGTAAACAACTTGAGTGTGGGAGAATCTGAGTTGAACCCACACTATCCAAGATTGTTCATAGTTCTGGACTACTGTAGAGAGGATGGTCAGAAGGACTTTATTTACCAAGTCCTAGTTAGTGACATCCGCCACTACTGTACCATCCATTGGAACTGTAGTGCTCCAAACAGGAGGGGTCAATGGAAGGAGACGCTATTGGAGAGGTTCACAGAATCTTCCTCTCCTCCATTTGGGCTCAATGGGGGAGTTGGAACATCTGCTCCTAGTCATTGTACTGTGATGAAAAGTGACTAAGGAAAAAAAGATCTTTCTTCCCTGCCTAGCCAAAGCCTCCTAGGAAAAGATGGCAGGGTTCGCCCAGAACTCAAAATTACGGGGAACAATGGCTCCATGGTGGAGGTTCTTATGTGGGCAGGAGAGATTCAAGAAGACTGCGGCTTAAACAATCCAATGGTATTATGTTCCAGTCTCACCTTAATGAAAGGCAACCAGAATGAATTTGAGTAGGGGATCATAATTCAGGATCTAATGTAAGCTTCCAAGGCAAACCTGTATCCTGGTACAGAAAGGAAAACCCGACTCAAAGAGTAACTTCATGGAGCCACGATGGTGTGATATTGACCAGGCCTCCATCCAGGTTTAAACATACAGCCATGAGGAAACATGTAATCTCCATGTGGGGAGTGTCAGGAAGTCATTGTGAAACCCCTGCCTATAGAGCTTAGAGACACAGTTTTGGACTGAGCCACCAAGACTCCTGAAAGGTAAAAGGAGAAGCAAACCTGTCAACCTCCTAGCTCAAGACAGGTGGCCAAACCCTTAGGCAATGGAGGACAAAGGCCCCCCAAAATAGATACATATTTTAAATATTCCTCTTATAAACTTAGAAAGTAGCTAGGAATAATGTTTGTTAACATTTATTCTCTAAAGTATGCCATTATTTAATGTCCCAGTGAATTTTTTTTTGAATAATAGGTCTGTAGCTTAATACTAGGCTAACTGACCTTGTGGGTCATTTTAAGCCTAGCCAATTATCCCATGGAAGAATCAAACCCTGTACCTCTTGCTAGACAACCAAATATTTTATGAAAAGCATTCCGAGAATTTATGTGAAAAACTGTAGAGAAGAAGGGTATGAAGGAGCTCAAGTAAGAAGCAGTTGGAATGTTGGCCTTGAGGGATGTTTCAGATCCAAAGAAGCTGCAGTTGTTGAACAGTTCCGGATCTGAAGGATTACAGATGTGGAAGTAATAAACAAGAATCAAGCCTTTGCATCCAAAGAGAGCCTCAGATCCAAAGAATGCAACACTAATGTAACAGCTCTGGATACAAAGGTGTCAGAGCAAAGAAATGCCCAGTTCTCTTTGGGTACCTGATCTCTGCCAGATCCAAGGTCTCAGGATCTGAAGAGGAGGAATAATCTAACCGATTGGATCCAAGAGTTGAAGAGATTAAGATCCGAAGGAGACTCTTTATGCCTCTGATCAAAGGAGGCTGTCCAGTCGTCCTATCTCACAATAAGCTTTGGTCAGACAGACCTGAAGGCTTAGGACCCAATGACGAACAGTAGCCAAGTAGAAAACAGGCAGCAAGGGTCTGATTCTGTCAAATCCAAGACAGACTTGGGATCTGAAGAAGGGCCTAGGGACCTTGGATCAGAGGAAATAGATCCGAGTTACTTGTGTAATTCCAATTCTTTTTTATGGGGGGTTGAGCTACAATCGAAACAAACAGGAAAGCCTCAACATCTTAGATGTACACAACTCAAATTATATTTGACCAGGTTCACAGCAGAGACAGAGAAAAGAAGTCCATGCACAACTCCAGACCTTTTTCTCCCCCTTTCTCCTCTCTGTTTATTTATTTATTTATTTGTTTGTTTATTTATTTATTTATTTATTTATTTATTTATTTTAAACTGTTAGAGCATGAACTCTGGACAAGCTAGGAGGAACAGGGACATATTAGCCAAAATACAGGAACAATTTACAAACCATGTCAGCAGCAGCAGCAAGAAAAATGACAAAGACATGACTGAAACTCAAAGGGCTGTCATGGTTTACAACTCAGCTAGCAAAATCTGTATCCACCTTGCCAGGAAACCTTATTTCACAAAAAACTGATCAAAATCATGGGGCAGAAATCCGGAGACTCTGTGAACAACTGCACAGTGCAAAAGCAAGGCAAGTGAAAGGGAACTTAATAATTAGAAGTCAAAATGAAACTGCATGTCTGAGCCTGATAAGAACAGGATTTGTCTTAGCAAGCATTTTCATAATGGATATATGCCAAAGTTGAGCAACAAGCAGAAAACAGATGGAAAATAACACAAGTGACCACCAAGGAGGAAACAAGCATGAATAAATAATATATCAATGAATCTGGACAAAGAATAGTGGAAAGTAAACCAATTTGTAATCATAAGAACTTCTTAAAAGCTCAAAACAGTGGCAAATGACATCTGAGGATTTAGGGATAGTGCAGTGCAGTGCATTATGGGAACATGGAGGAGCGCGAGATTACGATCCAAAGTGAAAAAGTGGCCGAGTCACATCCGAGGATTAGATCAGTAACCCATCAATGAGGAAAAATGAAAAGGACAACACCAGATCTATGGTTTTAAGTCCTAACCTTTCCATTTCTGATCATAACTTACAAATACTGTCTTCTTCATTGTTTTCTACAACATGAAAGTAGAATTAAGGGTCTGTATATCTCTGGGTTTGTCCTTCTCTCCTTTCCCTTAAAGGCAGGTTTAATAAGTGCATGTCTGCAATCTTGAGGAATTTCCCCACATTTATACTATCTAGTAAATAATGGAACAGTACTGTTAGTTCTTACTTAAGTGTTTTTGGGTCATTATTACTAATTCTTTCTCCTCCTTGTGCTTTGTTTGGATCCAGTTTGCATAGTTCATTTTCAATGTAATCTAATTTGATTTCAGTATATGAGGTTACCTGGATGTCACTAGGACAACTTATCACCTCCTTTGTTGAGCCAAACTGTTTTGCATAAGATTTCGTAAATATATGTATAATCTGTTGTGCCTGAGAATAAATTGTACAATCTATACGCAGTTTATCACTCTGTATGTCTACTCCTGCCACATCTTATAGGTTCATAGGTGTGTACAAGGTTAATGGCCCTGGAGCCTTTACAAGCCTAGCCCATAGGATTACCGTGGCATCATGCCACCTGACCTTAGTTCCTAGTGCCTCTGTCGAGTAGAGCCACTGGAGTGATCCCCGGGCTGAATTTTTTATTTCCCATCCACTCATCAAGATTTCTCTTGAAGAAGGCCAGTGAGGTGCTCTGCTTGACATGTATGGAAAGTCTATTCCATAGCAGGGGCAGTCTCTGGGTTATGAACCTGTCCCTCCAGCATGTTCTGTTGATTGTGGTAATGAGGTCGAGGTCTTTGGAGCATGTGGTGCGGAGGGATTAGGATTTCTTTAGATGTAGCATTTCTAACAGAGCTGGGTCAGACATGGCTTTGTAAGTCAAGCAGAGATCGCCTCTAAGTATGTGATATGCGACAGAGAATAGTTGGAGTTTTTTGAGTCTGTCCATATAAGACAAGTGTTTAATGCCTAGGATCCTCTTTGTGAGGTACTTTTGCGGCCTCTCCAGTTGTTGCAGATGTCTAGTGAGGTACATGCCAAATGGAACATTGTACTAGATCATTAGCCAAATGAGGGAAGAGCAGAGCAAGACAATGACCTCTTTCTTCCTGGATGCAAAACCCTTAGTAATGAGATGTGCCACATAGAAGGACTTTCTGACCACAGTGGCAATGTGGTGGTCAAAAGAGAGGCTGCTGTCAACTTGTGTTCCCAGATCTCTTATAATGCCTTCTATGTTCAGTGGACTACCATTAATGTGGTAATTCAAGGGAGTTGTGTTTTTCCCAAGGGGGAAGACAACACATTTTTTAGCATTGAGCTTAAGACCATGGTTCTGACACCAGTCGTTGGTCTTGGTGAGGCCTATCTGTAGGAAGTCAACATCATTTGGGGAGTTAATAATAGCTCCCAACTTGCAATCGTCTGCAAACTTTGTCAGCCAGAGTCCTTTAGTGTTGGTCTGGACTTTAGAGAAGTAGATAACAAACAGGAGAGGGCCCAGGACCGACCCCTGTTGCACTCCACTCATGACTGGTTGGCAGTCTGACTTGGAGTCAGCTACTTTCAGACTGTGGGTTCTATCTGTGAGCCAGTTTGTAACCCACCTGATATAGGGGTTGATGCCCAGCTTAGTGAGTTTTTCTATGATTCCTGAGTGGGGAATGGTATCAAAGGCCTTGGCAAGATCAAGGTAGGCTGTATGAACCACCTTGCCTTTATCCACAGCTCTGGTGACTGACTCAAAGAAATTGACCAAGTTAAGCAGGCATGATCTGCCCTTCACAAAACAAAACTGTGTAGGATCCAGAGTTTGGAGATTCCCTATATCCTTGTTTATTAGGTCCATAATGATGCGTTCCATAGCTTTGCATATCAGACTCATCAGGATAATGGGGCGACAGTTCCCAGGGTCTGTAGTCACTCCTCCTTTGTGGAGAGGGATGACTGTAGCAGTGCGCCATTTGGTAGGGACAAAGCCTGAGGTGAGGCTGTGATTGAACATGGCACACAGGTGAGGTGCCAGTTCACTCTGTAGTTCATGTAGAACACAGCCAGGGATATTGTCAGGTCCCATAGAAGCTGTATTCTTGGCCTTGGACAGTGCTGTTTTAACCTGTGCAGCAGTAATACTGGGTGCCTGGCAATCTACTGGTATTGTGATTGGTTCTTTGGGGGGAGAGAGGGGTAAAGTTGGCACTAAATCTGTCGGCCAGTATAATGTCAGCATCTGTTGGCTTGGTATAGGAGGTACCATTTGTGCAGTAGCTCAGAGCAAATCTGGGTATTGCTGTGGAGATTCTTTCTATAACTATGTACTAAGTACTTATGTATATATAAAATGGTTTCTTATTTTGTTGACTGTCTTTATATAAATTTTCTTCAAATATTTCTTGATCATGTCTCACATTATGCTTAATTTGTTTGTCCAGCTTGTTTATTCCATTTTTTCCAAGTTTGAGGTTCTACCTCTTTTCTATTTCTTATATTTTTCTCTCTCACCTTAATGAAGTATCTTGTTCTTATGGAAATATATCCTCCTGACAATATGTGCCTAGATCCTGATGTTAACATTTTTTTTGATTTTTTTGCATTTAAACAATTTCTTTTTCAAAACGTTCCACACTCCTACAACAGCTTTTCTATTGAAAGCATCACTGCAATTAGTTTTACACAATGATCATTTTGCTTCCATATAATCTGTTATTAATCTTCTGTGCATTGGTTTAAATTCCACTTTGGCAGAACAGCTGACATGCAAAACAATGCTACATTAAAATGGTGTTACCTAAATATGTGTTTTGCAGATCCTCATCCCCAACCCTCTCCCGATAACTCACCACGTGGAAGTGCAATACAGTTCAACTCTTAGTTTATAGATAGTACAGCATCTCTAACCAAGGATTCCTCAACATCTAATCCCAACCCTGTTCAACGGCCACATATCACCACATCCACTTTCACCTTCAAACCTGTGCCCACATCTTATATAAAACCACTCATAAACAAATTTAAATCATGCTCTTCTTCAGCTGATGACCTTCCAAATGAGTATCTACAAATATCAGCCAATAGCATTGCCTATTCTGTCTCAATCCTTATAAATAGTTCATGCCAAGAATCCTACATTCCCTCTCTGGAAAAAGTCACACATTACCCTCTGCACAAAGGAGGAAATTCAACAGACAATAATGTCAGATCTATAGCAATCGTATCTCCCCCTCACCAAAATACTTGGAAAATTTATTCAGAAATAGTTGCTAGACTATCACCTGCAGGAAGAACTCCAATCCCCTACACAACATGACTTCTGCCCTTCCCATAGTACTAGCACTGCCCTTCTAACCTATACAGATAGTGTCAACAAGCTAGAGATAACAGCAAACTAGTCTCTTCCTTATTTCTAGAGTTGTCTAAAGCCTTCAAAACAGTTTGTCACAGCAAATGTCTACTTCAAATGTCCTCACTAGGTTTCTCTCAGAACACCACTCTGTGGTTCAAAAACTACCTGTCCAATAGGTATCAGTCAGTAAAATGGCACTCCACATTCTCTCCTTTCCACCAAGTCAACACCGGTGTACAACAAGGCTCTTTGCTTGGTCCCCTCCTCTTTAACATTCTCACCAACATCCTCAAAACATCCGCACAACAGGCCACCCTAATACGATATGCAGATGATTCCACTATCGTTTGCACATCTGACAACATGGTGCACATTCAAAAAATTACTTGGAAAGCTTTAACAGCCACTGAAACACAGCTTTGTAACTTACAACTCATGCTCAACCCAAAGAAGACCAAACTACTATTTTTTTTTCCTACAAATCCTTCTCTCATGAAAAAGTCCTCTCTTAATAATACAACCACTGAAGTCACCTCTCATAGCAAATTATTAGGGGTGATAGTGGATGATAACCTTACATTCAACCCACATATAAAAAAATGCATAAGCAAACCTTATCGGAAAATTGGGATGCTTTACAGAGCCAGACACTTTCTCACTGACACAACTAAAACTACACTTGCCACTACTTATCGCCTTCATAAAATGAAAATGTAAATGATGCCTAGACAAAGTAAAAAAAAAAAAAGCAAAAATAGCTTCATTTCCCATGCTCAAACAGCATGCAAAACAAAAAAAAAAAAAACCAAATTGGTTAAAACTGCCTCATCAACTAACATATATTATCAAAAATATTCATTTATTTATTCTTAAGTCATATAATATTTTTAGTCATCCAGAATTGTTTTAGAGAATTGATGGTTGAATGAGACAGTCTATGAGTTTTATGTTATTGTATCTGTATATATTGTTTGAATTCTGAACGTGAGAAAATGAGATGAGAAAATGAAGGAACTCTGAGCAATGAGAAAATGAAAAAAAAATGCATCCGCCGGAAATGCATCCGATTTTCCTTTTCGTATCCCATTCTATTCCGATGTTTCCTATAGGAATTGTCTCTATGTGTGTATTGTGTTTAATTAGGTTCATTTTGGTTCTTTTGTCTATAATTTATTCATCTAGCAATATCAGCACATCATATCATTAGTATATATTGTTCTTGTTATCCTTTATATGTTCTGCCTGTTGCCCTTTCTCTTTTAATCCTGTCCGGTGAAAAAGTACTTCAAAAAAAGTAAAAAATGAATATAAAAAAAACTGAATTACTCGGATTCGAATTGGGGAAAAAGCTGCAGATCCGAATTGGGAAAAAGCTGCAGCAGTCAGGAAATGGGCCTATAACATATTTTTCTGTTTTTTCTCTGTTTTTTTCTTTTCTCAGTGTTTTGCCTTTAAAGAAAAAAAAAAAAAAAAAAAAAAAAATAATAAAAAATATATATATATATATATATATATATATATATATATCATTTCTCTCATCTAGTTTATTATTGTTAAATTAATTTCTTCTCTGCTCTGCTCTGCTATATGCAGTATGAGAGTGGGGTGATCATGGAATACTGGCGCCATAAGCATGGAAATGGAAATGATGAGTGATAGTGGCAAAGATGTTTATCAATGTCTGCTGTTAAAACCTGTATTACACAACAAGCTTATTGAGTGAAAAAAATGGGAGCGAAAGGGAAAATAAATGAGCCAGAAGACACCATACCAGCTATATATGTTTTATCGGGTGTCGGGACAGTTATATGTGTTGTAAACCAGTGTGGGATCGCTCTAACTAAAAATGATGGTATCTGCCCTGAAAAAAAAAGTTTTAATTTTAAAAAAGATATATTGATTATTGCAAAAGAGGTTAAAAAAAGAAAAAGAGATTACCAGGGCTTGTGTTGGGGCAGCATTAATGATTGGATGTGTGAAGCTAAAGAAAGGGAAAAAGATTCGGTTGTTAGTAGTCTTAAAGATAATCAAAAGAAACTAAAAGAGCAGATAAAGGAAGTGCGACATACTGCGACTAATCTAAATGTAGCAAATGGAAAACGTTTAAAGGAACCGCCCTTTAAAGGCTTATATCCTGTACAAGAATTAAATAAATTACAAATAATTGAATCATCTGAGGATGATAACCCTTGGTTTCCCCTACCCCATACAGCTCCTCCACCATTATACCAGCCCTCACAAGTTCAAGACGCAGTGGTCAGCTCTACGACAGAGGGCGGGGGTCGGCGGGAGAAAGAACAAACCGCACCCGAGTCTGGAAGTGGAATCCAGGCAATGGACAGTCAGTCTAGTAGACTGCCTATAGAGCAACCCGATCAAACAGAAACCTCTAGTAAGTCATCACCTAGATTAACCCGCTCAAAGACAAAAAAACATAAGAAAAAGGCACAAATGCTTTTTGACTCTAGACCTAGCCAGCTGAAGAAATATTATGATAAGAAAGCCATATATTTACATAAGGGTAAGATTTACAAACAATGTCCAATTCTAATTGAAGGCAAAGATGATTACAGTGAACCAGATAAATCTAATCCTGACTCTGACTCTGAATCGGGCACCAGCCCATCAGATGGAGAGAATATTTCCGTTGAGAGAAGTCCTGAATCCAGCCCATGCTAGAGATGCAGGGCAACCGGCCACAGTAGTAGTGCCTAAGGCGTGGTCGGCAGTTGATTTTCAAGCCATTACCAAATCACTTCCGCCTATTCACAATAACCCAGCCAAGTTTCAGAGACTACTGGCAGGACATATCTGTTTGCAAAATCCTACTATAGAAGAGGTTAGAGCTGTCCTACAATACGCTGTACCAGCCGATCTTATGAAACATATCTGGGATCATGCTAATGTTCCTACACCAATACCAAAGCACAATATGCAAGGGGAAAATGGATTTGAAATGGTTAGACAATGTATAGTTGATTCTATCACTGTAATTGTACCACCTACCCCCAATTGGTCGAAAATCAAATCAATCATACAGAAAGAGGATGAGCCTATAGACAAATACTTACATCGACTCACTGAAGCATTTGAAGCATATTCTGGGTACCCTGAACCCACTGAAGGACCAGCACAAAGCGGATTGTCAGCCGCCTTTGTGGATGGGCTACATCCTCAAGTAAGGGACAAGTTAAAAGAAGTCTGTTTAAATCGGCCTAGTTTAGGCCTGCATGAGTTAGTCCAGCAAGTACAATACCTCTCTGACCATTTAGCTAAAGAGAAGAAAGATTTACAGGAGAAATTAGTAAAAGCACAAATACAAATGTGTAATGTTTTTGGTCAACAGGGTAGAGGACGAGGACAGGGAAGAGGGAGGGGTGGACGCCAAGGACCCGGAAATCAGAATAGACAAAATTGGCAGGGCACACAGTCGGCTCCACCCCAACATTCTAGTAATCAGACGGAATGTTTCAATATTGGCCAATCAGGCCATTGGAAAAACAAATGCCCATATTTGGCTGCGCAACCAGCAGCATACACTGATACGACACAACAATGGAATTCTACTTGGACACCGTCCAATCGGCAGCAACCTCAATAAAGGTTCCCTGAACAGAAACAACAGCAATTGTGTCCTTTTATTCCTGTGGATCAAGATGGACAGCATGTAATGTTACTAGTTAAAAATAAACCCTACCCATTTTTAATCGATACCGGAGCAACTGAATCCATGTTAGCTGGCAAAGCAGCCATGACTGTTCCCCTCTCTGACAAAATAACTAGAGGAGTGGGTGTCTCTGGTATACCTATCGAATACTCCAAAACTATTCCAGTCCCAGTTACTTTGGGACCCCTACAGGATAACCATGCATTCCTGGTAGGACCTTCGGCACCGTTAAATCTTTTGGGGAGGGATTTGCTTTGCAAAATGGGGGCTACCATCTTCTGCACAGCAGATGGAGTCTATCTCCAAGTGCCTTCAGACCAACAAGATAGTACCCTAGCAGTCCTGGATGACTCAGCCATCTTACAGATGATGTGCATCCAGCCACATTCTGGCAGAGATGAATATTTACATTCCCTACCCTCTCATTTGTGGACTACTCATGACAATGATGTAGAATTTTTGACCTCAGCCACCCCTGTTAAAATAACCCTAAGACCAGGAGCAAAGTTACAGCGAGTGCCTCAATACTCATTGACGAGTGAGGCTATCACTGGTATTGCCCCTGTTATTTCTGCATTAGAATGACAAGGGATCATAGTCCCTACCATATGTCCATGTAACACCCCAATATTGCTGGTGAAGAAACCCGGAAAACAAGCTTACAGATTTGTTCAAGACTTGCGGGAAGTTAATAAAACTGTTTTGCCCGTCTTCCCGATTGTACCAAACCCAGCTACTATTCTAAGCTGTATCCCACCTACTGCACAATGTTTCATGGTGATAGACATCTCATCAGCTTTTTTCTCTATTCCAGTACATCCCGATAGTCAGTATTTATTTGCATTTACCTATAAGGGTCAACAGTATACTTGGACTCGATTGCCCCAGGGATATGTAAAATCCCCAACTTATTCTCTAGAGAGATGCATAGACAGTTACAGGATCTCCAACTACCGCCACGTTCTGTCCTAGTTCAATATGTGGATGATATCCTGATAGCGTCGCCAGACTGTGACTCATGTAGGGAAGATTCCCTTTTGGTGTTAAATTAGCTATGCGCAGATTCAAAGTACATAAATCAAAATTACAATTTTGTCATGAAAAAGTGCAATATTTGGGACATATCATCTCAATGGGTTCTTGTCAAATACTCCCAAATCATATAATCTCTATTCAAAAAGCCCCACGACCTATAACACAGAGGCAGCTTTGAGGAATCCTAGGCCTAGCGGGATATTGTAGACAATGGGTACCTAATTTTTCAGAACTTTCAGCTCCACTATTACAACTTTTAAAGAAAGAAATCACAGACCCTTTACCCTGGATGTCACACCACGATGAGGCTTTTCAGGCTATAAAGACAGCCTTAGTAAATCCTCCAGCACTAGGATTGCCAGATTATTCAAAACCATTTATTTTCTTTTGCTGTGAGCGAAACAAAACTGCCTTGGGTCTCTTAGCCCAGCAATGTATTGGAGGTTACCGGCCTATTGCTTATTACAGCACTCAACTAGATCCGGTTGCTTCTGGTTACCCAACTTGCTTACGAGCAGTGGCAGCCACTGCTATTTTGATTGACATGGCAGCTCCACTGACTTTGGGACATGAAACAATATTAGCAGTCCCACATGAAGTTTAGGCATTACTTTTAAAAACCAAAACACAGTACCTCTCCAATGCAAGTCTTACCAAATACGAATTGAGCTTGATAAATAATCCCTCCTTGCAAGTAATACGCTGCCCACCACTGAACCCTGCCTCTTTAATACCGACATCGGATGAGGGTGAACCACATGATTGTGTGCTTGTAGTTAACTCTGCTCTTTCTCCTAGGTTACATTTGTACAATACTCCTTTGCAGAATCCGGATTTGATTCTTTTTGTTGATGGATCCTGTTTACGAACAAACTCCGGAGAATTCCAAGCAGCTTGGTCAGTCTGTACACCGACTGAAGTTTTAAAATCAGCACGATTACCCCCAGGCATTTCTGAACAGGCTGCGTTACTAGTAGCACTATCGAATGCATGCAAAATAGCTAAGGACAGATCTGTCACTATATACACTGACTCCCGCTATGCCCATGGGGTTGTTCATGATTTTGGTATCCTATGGAAAGAATGTGGGTTTTTAACTTCTTCTGGGTCTCCCGTTAAAAATCATTTTTATATAAATAACCTATTACAACATTTATTGTTACCATCTCAAATTGCTGTTGCAAAATGCGCAGCCCATCAATCCAATGACTCTTTTGAAACCAAAGGCAATAATTTTGCTGACTGGGCTGCAAAACAGGCTGCTCTTTCACAAACTGTTCAGGGACATTTTCTGCAGCCTCTACAATCCATAACTACTTTTGATACTACAGTGTTGAAAGCTTTACAAACTGAAGCACCAGAATCAGAAAGAAAATCATGGCTGGCTCAAGGTTGTTTTAAACACTCTGTTCTCATTTGGCAACATTCAGATGGTAGACCTGCCCAAAGTCCATGTTAAATTCTCTTATTAAAGCATATCACTTGCCAGCTCATGTTGGGGTACAAGTATTAATAAAACAAATCCAAAAGGACTGGTTTGCCCCAGAACTTTCTGCTTCTGTACAGCATTTCTTGAGCACATGCTCCACTTGTTTACAGTACAACATTTCAAAAGGCACAATGGCTCCCACACAACCATTACCAAAACCATTGGGACCATTCTGCGCTTTGCAGTGGGATTTTATTGAACTTCGACCTTGTGCTCGTTTTAAATATGTTTTAACTGTTGTTGATTTCTTTTCTGGGTGGTTAGAAGCCTACCCATGTGTCAAGACTGATGCTATTTCAGTGGCTAAGAAACTTTGTTATGACTTAATACCTCATTTTGGTGTTCCCTGTCAAATATATTCGGATCGTGGAACACATTTTACTGCTCAATTAATTGATTCACTTTGTACAATGCTAGGCATCACTCTCAAATTTCATTGCCCCTATAGACCACAAGCATCGAACGAATGAATCAGACATTAAAAACAAGACTGGCTAAAATTACTACTGAAACGGGCCTAACTTGAGTACAGGCTTTACTCCTAGCCTTGCTCTCTATAAGAGCTCAAGTACATCCAACCAAAGGTCTTTCTCCTCATGAAATCCTCATGGGCTGCCCTATGCATATGCCCATGACTCCACCACCGCCCTTTTCTGAATATGATGAATTTGATCATAATATTCTCCTGTATTGCACTGCTCTTGTTTTTTTTTTACAGTTTCATCATCACCAGGTAGCAGCAGCTCAGAAAACTCCTGATCCTTTCTTGTCCTCGGTACTACAACCAGGAGACTGGGTATACGTCAAGTCATTTTCTCGAAAAACAGCTCTTCAACCACGTTGGAAGGGGCCATTCCTGGCTCTACTGACCACTTCTTCAGCAGTTCGACTACAAGGCTCACCCATCTGGATTCACATATCACATGTCAAGAAGGTAATCCCGTCTGAAGATCAGCAACATTTACCTTTTGTTAGTCCAGATTCTCCACCTATTGCTACTCGCACTCGCAGTCATACTGCACCATGGCCTGAAAATGCCTGAAGTTTATCCGATTACACAAACTCCTCGGGCACAACAAACATTACCACAGAAATATTGCACAACTATTTTGGTGCTTATTCTTGTTGTTTTGCTATTTTTACTGTGGCCATTTCTATTTCCTGCTTCCTCCACGACTCATACCAAACGAGTTGTATGGCATCCACCTTTCAACACTTATCAAGCAATTAAGTACGCATATGCATCATCCCTCAACGTCTCAGACTGTTGGGTTTGCACAGCTATTCCTACTGTTCATGGGGGATTGATGCTAAATATAATCCCTTTAGGAATTAAAGAAACCTGGACAAATTTGATCCACGATGCATCAAATATCATTTCAAAAGACAAAATAGCATTACAGTTGTCCCTCCATCAAAATGGAACTGCGTGTTTTCAAAAACTTGGTAAAACCAGAGTCGGGTGGAGCCATTGTAACAAAACAGTGGTATATAACTGCACTATGAACAATTCAGGTTGTGTAACAGACTTTTCACCTGTAAAAAGACTTGTTAAGAACTCTATAGCTAACTTTTCCCAGAAAATAGAAACTGTTTATTCGAAGAAATTCCAAGGACTGCAGGACGCCAGGGATTGTTTTAAGTCTATCAACATCACCATTAAGGTAGAGAATTATTTTGTGTGTAGAAGAAAAGCATATAAATGGCTACCAGGAGACTGGTCTGGTAGCTGCTTCTTGGGCTATCTGGTTCCAGCTATTCGACATGTATCTGCATTACCTAAAGGAAAGATTTGAAATGTTCAAGAAGTTAAGAAGCCTGCTAATCCTGTAGTCGAGTTTATGCTTCATGGATCTATCATCATGATTTAGCTCATGCTAGTACCAAAGGACTGTCCCATATGGACTTTGGTGATGACATCATATCATGGGCTGGTATAATTCCGTCATACGGAGCAGTAAAATCAATTTGGGAACTGAGAAAGCTATCTAAATTACTTGAAATACTAAGCAATGCTACATTTTCTGCCTTAGAATTAGTGACTGATGAATTGACTGCTATGAGGGCTGTAGTACTCCAAAATCGTATGGCCCTCGATTTACCCTTGCAGCGAAAAGAGAAACTTGCACTTTAATCCAGGAGGAGTGCTGTACATTTATTCCTGATAATCAGCACGAAATTGAAAGTCATCTTGAACTGATACAAAGAATTTCCGAACTTTCAAAGGCCAAGGAGGCCAATAATTCTACGTGGGCATGGTTAACCAACCTATTCTCAGGTTGGGGAGGTGGACTGTTGAAGTTGATTTTATTAATTGCTGTATTAGCAATTGTTGCTTTCCTTGTCTTATTTCTAATCAAAGCACTGATCTTGAAATTAATGTCTTCAAAAACTGTGAAAAAAGTGCCTAATTTTTATATGCCTGCAACTATGAATGTAGATGATAAAATGACAATGTCTTCAAATAATGAAAAGACCAGTAGCATGGTTATGCTAGAATTGGGACAAATGTATGCTAGGTTAAGTGATGATGCTTACACAGCATTAAATGGGGGATTGTAGAATATGAATAGTCAAAGCATGTGTTTGAGGGAATTGAGTATGTGACAGTCTGTATGTATTCTAACGTATTGTTTACTATGAACTTTGAGAGAACTCTGAGCAATGAGAAAATGCTGAAAAACAAGAGTCTGCCTGAAAGCAGAAAAAGTGCCTTATATGGAAATGCATCCGATTTTCCTTTTCTTGCCTAGAGATATGACGATGTGAATTGTCTTATGTTTACGGGTAAACCTTTGATTGGTTAATTGCCCTGTGTAATGGTCTAATTGGTTCATCTCTCTATTTTTGTATTGTCAGCAATATCACCAGTATATAAGCTTGTTTATTCCTTTGTTCTGGGAGTCTCCATGGTGCTTTCCATGAGGCTCTCACACGTGTGTACTGTAGTTAATAAAAACCACTGAAAGAGAGAAAGAACTGTATCTGTCTTCATTTTTAAAGTATTCTGAGATGTAACACTGTCCAGCAGTAAAAAACATTCTACACAACTATATTCCCAGTTGGTCATTGTGATCCAATGACCAAAAACTCCTGTCTGTCTACAAACCAATCAGATCTGCTGGGCATTGTCTGTACTCAAACAAGGTTGCTAAGGCCTGGAACTCCTTACCTGTATCCGTCAGGTCTATACCCTCCCTCGCATCTTTCAAACCCACTATGAAAGACTTTCTACCTAAAATCTGGCTCTGTTCTTGCTCAAAACCAGCATAAATCCTAAATGTGAACAAGTACCTTTTCATTCTTTATATCTCCTTACTCTTCCTTCTTCACTTATTTCCTCACTCCTATCAAATTCTCTTCCCTGACTTTTTCTTTAAATATACCATAAGCCTGTTCTTATCCTCACTTCATATTGTAATTCCTATTTGCAATAGAATAACTTACCTTTAATTTCTCTAAACGCTGTCAAAAATGTCTATAAATGCTAAATATTGTCATATAATTTGTAACAATTCTTAACCATTGTTTTTATATTATCATTAATTTGTAATAATTATTTAAATTACAGATGTTTTTATTTTTGAAGATTGTAAGATTGTTGTTCTTACAATGTTTTGTAACAATTTGGAGCTTTTTTTCCTGGGCCTTCTCTGAAAATGGGCTTCTACCCTGTCGGACTTTCCTAGTAATCAAATGCCAATAAATAAATAGAGCTATTTTGGACACACTTCTTGTCTGTCACACATACTATAGTGTTTCACTCATTCTTACTGTCAAAAACTATTCCTCTACAAGCATCAAGTGAACTTACCCACTTTTGAGTGATATTTTAAAGCATAAACGTATTGAAATTTGTATTACTGTGCACTTCACAAACAAATGTAAAGTATAAGGAATCTGATTCCATTGTGCAGTGCGTTGCAAGTCTTATCAGGTCCCTGTCATTTCACTGAATCTTCATTTCATTGAAAACACATTTCACTGAAAATTAATTTAATAGAAAAGTGTAGAAGTGTATGGAAAGTATGCAATGGTGTCATTTCTTATCACAGGAGTTATCAGGGAAGCGACCCAAGCAGAATGTGCATGGACTGTTAATGGTCAGCAATATGTTGTACCCCCAGATCTGCAAGCGCCTGTGTTTGATCTCTAGCACTGACTCGCTGTGTGTGGTGCTTTTTCTTTTCTCCACAATTGTGAGACCATGGAGTTAATATATATATATATATATATATATATATATATATATATATATAAATATATAACAGGGTTGTGGTAGGCAAAGCCTCCCAAGTGGAGGAGTGCAAGGGGGCTTGTAACCCTGCAAAAACATGTTTTTGAGATATATTTCTTGTGGAGAAAGTTTTCTATAAAATGAGTTTTCCATGAAATGAGGGTTCAATTAAAATGAATTTTCAATGAAATGAGTTCAACCATTTTTGCTTCAGTGAAATGAAGATTCATTGAAATGATAAGGACCCATCTTATCATACGTCACCCACATTCTGCACTATTGCCACATCTGATTTTTCACATTTTTGTCTAAAAAAAAACATTTGAGGTATGATTATACACTATTCTGACATGTCAGTATCCTGAATACCAGAATGGATAAGGTCAATATGATGAAGCTCAGTGTTTGGAAATGTCTGGAAGCATTTAACTAATCTACTTCTTAGTAAAGGGAATAGAGGAATAACCCATTATAATACGGCTATTTAAAATAAAACTGTAACCTGAGTGCTAGTGAAAAGGTGGGGTTGGAATAGATAATAGTTTTGGCAGTAAGTGATGGGAAGGAAGATGTGAGATTGAATTTGGCCACATTCTGACGCAGGCACTGCATCAAATGCTTTAATAAACCAGTAAGTTACTCGCATTCGGTCTGGTAACCCCATTGTTCTCTTAGTTAACAAGTCTATATATTTTTCAGCTCTTTTGTGAATTTTTTTGAACATTTTCATGCTCACTAAAGAGCTGTAGCAAGTTAGTACCAATCCAGGTATATATAATTTCTGAGTAGTGTTTATCATTTTTGTTGCATTATTTTCATCCTGTGTGGAAATTTGCATTTCACTACATGCTTACCAACAACTGGTCCCCTTGAATTCCATCACTGCATTTAAATATAAGTAACCTCTTAGTTGTAATTGTGTTTTAGGCTATTTGCAGCAGTTAAAAAAATAGCCACTTAAAATGTATGATCTACTCTCTAAACCTTTCAATCATAGCATCAGGGGAAGTACAAGACAACTGAGCCTAGTGGCTATTTACCTCTTGCCAGTATTCACCATTAAAACTTATTCCCTTTTTTAGGGAGGGCTAGGACAGTCAAACCAGGGGTGAATTAATGAATACCCATCCAGTCATCCAGCTCCTGCTTGAGGAAATATAATCGATTGCACCGATTAATGTGCAGAGGAAGAGTGTATTCCAGAGATGGAGAAAGTATTGTGCAATGACTCTGTCTCTTCCCTATGAATTATTTATATACCGTAGTGAGGTTTAGATCTCTGATGCTAGTATTACTGGGATTCTTTGATTTATGGCAATATGAAAGATCCTGCACTACTGGGTCTCAAATGTTATGAAAGGTAAGTGACATGTCACTCCCTCAAGTGTGCGTGGCATCACAACTGTTGTGCACCCTCAAGATGGTTAGTAAAGGGACAGTGCTTCCAGTCTATTTCGTAGCTTATAGTTCTTAAGCCAGTGATCTTTCTAGTTAGGAACCCATGGTATATTTGCCATTGTTTGATATGTCTTCTGAGATACATCACAAAAGGTGAATTGTATTCTATGACTGGCCTACTTAATGTGGAATATCAGGAGCTCAGTTATTTATTTAGATCTGGATGATATTCATTTTCTAGAAGCTCTGCTAAGTAGAATGATTTCCTGACAATTATCACAACATAATAATTAAAGGAGAGGGAATTATCAGCCAATAATTCTCAGTTTGAAGTGGAGCGTTGTTATTGTATAAAATGAAGGGAAGGATTGACTACTGAACATGACAATATTGCATTTTTTTGCATTCAGTTTGATCTTATAATTTTGCTTTGGGTATTGTGTGTATGCTCATGATGGTGGGTCTGAATGTCTCAGCAGGACTTCAGAACACCACCCAGTTTACAGTCATGTGTTGTGTGAGTTCTACCTTTTAGCCAGTTTTAAACCCATCTTTATTATATAGTGATCCATTTGAAGCATTTTTAGCTTATTTATTATGCTAACATGAAGAATGGAATCAAATGCTTTGACCATGTCAAGGTACACTGTGCATACAACATGACTGCTATCAAAAGGCTGTGTACCCACCCAAAGAAGTTAACCAGATTCATTAGACAGGATCTAACCCTGACAAAATCAAACTGCTGTGGGTCAGTCCTGAATTTTAATAACTTAGTTATGTTATGCTCCATGACTTTGCAGATGAGACTTGCCAGACTGATGGGCGTATAATGTTTGGGTTCAGTGATGGGGCCGCCCTTGTGAAGTGGCATCACAACTGTTGTGCACTAGACATCAGGGACAAAGCTAATGGTGAGGCCGGGATGAACACTTTAAGGAGTGGCTATGCCAGTGCCTGACAATACTGTTTATATATATTATTCCCATGAAGAGGACTTGGTCTTGGTCTTAGCACCTTCAGTACATATTCTTTAGTGACGATAGGGGGTCTTATATTATTAGTGTCAAGTGGCCTTTGGATAGCTGTCTCTGGGGTGAAGCTTGCACTCAGTTTGTTTGCCATCATGTTGGCAATGTTCACTGGATCTGGTAGTTGATGTCATTTTGAGTAGGTTCAGAGCAATATTGTGTGTTATTTAGCTCCCTGACATAGCTAAAGTAGGATTTGTAATTATCCTTAGCATCTGATGCTAGCTTACGTTCATGGTGTGTTTTGGTTTACTAACTGGCATTTTTTCAATTCTTTGACAATTTCTTGATATTAATCTTGATTTGGAGGTCATTTGTTCCACTATATTCTCTATTTTTTTTCTTTTGTTGTATAGTTTATGTTTGTTTTATTTTTTTCCTTGTAAAATTTTGAATGTGAAGGAAACAGACTGATGAAAATGAATGCAAATGAAAACAGCGAAACAGAAAAATGGCTAATTCATTTTTGGAGGTAGCACTCTAATACACATATATTAAAATTAATCTTATGCAAAGGGTGATTGCACTGTGCAATACACATACTTTAAAGAAAATATTTATATAAAGACAGCATTGAAGATAAAAATGCACTCAAATAGTGAGGGTGCAATGATAATTAGGTACCCAGGCTGGGCAATACAGTTGTGAAAGAATGAAGTTATAGAAGAGAGATAGAGAGAGTGATAAATTGTGTACTGGAAAGTCAAGGATTGGATAAGGACAGTGGAGAAGATTAATGTAAGACAAAACAGAGATCAAGTGCTGTGAGTGATGAGTTACTGAGGATTATATAGCAGAAGATATAAAAGGGAAGATGTACTGGTAAGACAGACATGAGTTTAGGATAAGAAGTATATAAGCACCTTTTAAAGGCTGGTGATATATTAGGGGAACATGAGCAGCTTTAAAAGGCTGGTAATATATTAGTGGAAAATGAGCACCTTTTAAAGGCTGGTGATATATTAGGGGAACATGAGCACCTTTAAAAGGCTGGTGATATATTTGGGGAACATGAGCACCCTTAAAAGGCTGCTGATATATTAGGGGAACATGAGCAGCTTTAAAAGGCTGGAGATATATTAGGGGAATATGAGCACCTTTAAAAGGCTGGTGATATATTTGAGGAACATGAGCACCTTTAAAAGGCTGCTGATATATTAGGGGGACATGAGAAGATTTAAAAGGCTGCTGATATATTAGGGGAACATAAGCACCTTTCAAAAGCTGGTGATATATTAGGGGAACATTCCATGATAGTTTAGAAGTGAGTCGGTACAACAGCTGACCTCCAGCTGGTGGCAGCAGTATGCTGTTGTGTGGTGTGAGGTGGACAGACAGGGGGAAGCTAGTCAAATGGTTTGGAACAGTAACATTGCCATGTGTTAAGAAGGAAGGATTTTGCATCCTATTTGAGGGATTTTGGTGCATTTATTTGGCAGAAGAAGGTTGGGAAGGAATTTTGCTGTTTTCCAAGTATATAGTGAGTCTCCCAGAGAGCTGCACAAGGGAGACTCATTTGCCAAACATTTTTAGATGGTGGGATATTCTGTTAGAGAGACTGGTGGCAAACTTTCTAATCTTGTATGATTGCGCAAATTTTGTGAGTTTTGTTATTTTGTCATTTGTATATAACTGTGTACTTTGTGATGGAACACATGCAGCTGCCACTGGTTATAAAAGGGACAATCTAAACCCCTAATCCAGCCTCAGTGATGTTGGGCATACATGGCTTATGGAAGCTACACCTCAAGTTGTATAATTTACTTCAACATAGCTAAGCAGCCTGAATGAAACAGTGACTTTGAAAGCTCAAATTAAAAGCATTTCTTTCATAGCCTGAATGAATTTAGTAGCTCTGATTGGTTTAATTAAATTTATGACTGCCACAAATATTTTTAATGAAAAAGTCCGTAACTGCATGACACTTTTATAAAGCTAGTGTTTCAAAAATTACAAATGAAAACGATTAGCTATAAATACAAGTTTTATAGAAATTACTGCATATAATGTGATAGTTATTAAACAAAGCAGAAAATAGTAACTTTTTTTGCATAAAAGCTTTCCATTACAACTGCAAAGCTGTGGCTATACTAAATAAATAAATAAATAAATAAATAAACTTGATATTAACATAACGGATTCTTCATTCAAATAAACTGAAAAGAGGGTGGTGACAAACGTTGCTTTCAACAGTCCTCATAGTGAGATTAAGTATACAGAAAGGTTATTCGTAAATTATCTTGATGCATTCCTTTGACAACAGAAGCATATCTTAATACCATTCTTTTACATTTGTCACACACCCATTTTGAAATGTAAAAATTAAATTACTGCTCAGACATTCTAAACACTTCCCAATATATATATATATATATATATATATATATATATATATATATATACATATATATGTGTATGTGTGTGTGTGTGTGTGTGTGTGTGTGTGTGTGTATATGCTACAAAACTATTGTCTTTTATCTGTTTGATGGTAGAAGGTAGCAATAAGCCTAGCAATCTTGCATTATAAATGTATAATTGCATTGAGCTTTCTACTTGCTCTCCATTCCTCTCTTCCTTCCTTACATTTTATCCACCTGTCCCACCAAAGAATGTCTCAGGGTTTCTCCCTCTAACATCCATTCCAGAAATCCTTCCCATGGGTCTATAACCCTCTCTTTGAAGAGGTAATTTTAGAAATCCAGAGAGCAATTAATTCCTACACTCTATTGCTTGTCCCATAATCCAGATGTGCCCTTCTTACACTAAGTGTGACACCTTAAAATTTCCCTAACATGATCTTATGTATGATCACTATGCACCCCCCATCTCTTCTGATTTCAAATGAGAAGACCTGTAGATTCACCCATCTGAGGTCACATCTCTTCTACTCCATCCTTCGGATATTTCTGGTGTCTTTTTTTCTAGATTCCTTCCAGCAGTGTTATGCTTTTTTCCTTGTATGGCCTCCAACCTTCTGGATTACTCACACTATACACAAGGTGTAGTCTGACCAGGATCCAAACGACTCAAGGCATTACCTGTTTGGTTCTTGAGTGTATCCCTACAAAGATACACCCCAGAATTCTATTTGCAAGTGCCATTCCCCTCACAACTGTCTCCTATATGTCATTAATACTCCCATTTCTTTTTCCATCTTTGTTGCTATTCATTCCAATACTCGTAGCAGAAACTTCACATTGTGGTTATTATAAACCAAGTGCATTACATGCAATTGTTTGCAATGAACCTCAACTGCTGCACTGCTGTCTCTTTAGCCAACCTTTGCAAATCAGTCCTTCTTCCCATCTCCCACTGCTCCTGTTTTTGTGTCATCAGTGAAGAGGCTGATCCTATTCTATATACTTTCAGCTCTATCTGAGACAAATGCACATGCATTGTGGAGGACTAGACTCCAGATAGACCCCATGGTACTCCACTAGTCACTTTTCTAATTGCTGATAATATCTTTGTCTCCACAACCCTGTGTGTCTTACAATGCAACCATGCGATCCAGTTCCTCAGTCTAGGTCATACTCTCGGACTTTCCATTGTACCTATCAGCATTATGTGTGAGACTAAGCCAAAAGTCTTCCTGAAGCAGGTAGATCATGGCTAATGATACTTTCTAATCAAAGTTGCTTGTAACCCATTCCAAAAATGGATTAGGTTTGATGGATAGTTCCTTCTGCCCATGAGCACCTGTTGGCTGCTGTTCTGGATGTTTACTGTCCTTTACAAGCTGTATAAGCTTTCTTTCAAAATTCTCTGCAAGATGTTTCCCACATCCTTTTAAGCTAATAGGCCTGTAGTTCCCTGGATCTTTCCTGTTAAGGGTACCACACTTTCTGTCCTCCATTTTTAAGGTAGCACATTGGTCAGATATCTTAGGACTCTAAACAGATAACCCATCTAGCTGATGTGCTTTATCCTATGAGCGGTCAGTTTCCTCAACATGTTTTCTGTCTTTCTGTCTTAGTCTTTTCCCACTCTTCACCACAACTCCTCATGCAAATTGGCCTGCTTTCCTCACTGTATGATACTCTCTTCTTGTTTTCCCTTGTGAAAACCAAGTATTCAAAAAGTTCACTTAGAGAATGTGAAAGTCATTTTCTCTTACAAAACAGAAAAGCAACATGAAGTTGTACTTTAGGAGTAAGAAAGAGAGACAATTTAAAATGGAGCAAATGCATAAATGTTTTATTCATTAATTCTGAAAACATTATGGAGTTTTATGCTGAACTGCCAGAGTTTCTATTTTTTATTCTGAAAAATCTCTCAAGCTGAAATAGAGATTCATCCTTGCAATGGCAATTCCTGTCATTTCATCTTTTCCATGCCAAAGTAATTTTGTCTTTCAAATTCTGAGATGCTTTATCAAATGTCTCAGAAGCTTTCATCCTAGATTCTGGTTATATTTTGAATATGACAGGAAATAAAACAGATTTGTCGATGGCTATTTTTCTCAGACTTTGTAACAATAGGAAGCTTTCAAAATTCTCTTTAGCATGGTGATTATGGAGTAATCATTATCATACCAGATTTGTGATCCTCTCTACATAATTAGAAGATGAGCACAAGCAGTAAGGGTAAGACAAAAATAATAATAGCAATAAAAAATTGACACTGCTGGATATCTGTGGTACTGCAATGTGACAGGGTGGACTTGGGAAAAGGGATCTATGTGTTCTCTCAGTTCCATATGTGGATACCTACTGGGGGTAAATCAGGGTACTAATATCTTTATTACTGTTTTTTTTCCTTCACTTTCTTCTAGAATCTGATGTGCTTTTTTTTTTCTTTACTGGGAAGCTAATTAATTAAATAAGCACAATATTTATAGAGAAAGGGAATACAATCTTAAATTTTAATCCAAACAGAGGAGAAATGGAGGGTCATGGAACCAGTCAGTGAGTCCCACATGATTGTGTGTCAGTCCCTGAAAGTATTATAATTGAAGTATTGCAGGTTATCTAAAGTCTTGATCACTGAGTAGCAGAACTGCATGCTTTAGTAGTTGCAATGGAGATAGTCCAAGAAGCATGTAGGTGAGAAAACAGTGTCACGTAATACCAATGGTTTCCATTTGTTCATGTTACTATGATGTTAATACTGTTTGCAGCAGGGAGCATAACTCTCAACTGTTCAGATTTTCACAGAATGTCCAGATTTCTGCCTCATTCTTTTAGTCCATTCAGCCTAAAATTTTGGGATTTATTACAAATCAGTCAGCACTGAAGTCATTAAATAATGACAGTCATTTGAGATTCAGACTTCATATCCTTCAGAAAAATGCATGTTTACACAAAGTCTTTTATTCTGGCAACTTTCTAAGTTTATAAAGCAATGTTTAACATGTGTCCCTATTTTTGGGACTTTGTCCCCCCCATTATTTTTGTCTTTGTCCAGATTTCCTGTGCTAAGAGGCTGAGCGATATGGCAAGAAGGCATAGATGATACACCCATAACTACCAGCCCCACACACACACACACACACACACACACACACACACACACACACACACACACACACACACACACACACACACACACACACACACACAGGCTAAAGGTGTTTGGTTCCCTGCAAAATGCTTTGTTTGTGCTTTTCTTTATGTTACTGTTTCAGGAAATGTGTGGTCATTCATCAAGGGGAAATCATGATGGATGGGCTGCTTAGTGTTGACACAATTACATGTTTTTTTTGATGTATGAAAACATTCAGTAGGGCAGCTGTAGGGTGCAGGTAAATGATAAGAAAGATGTCATACAGCCAAATGAAGGTGTTGTAGCAATCAATGAGGGAAAATCAGCACACTCTGCATATCTAGATCTCATTAAAGTATCCAACACCATTCCGCACTCAGGTATTGTTAAACTCTCCAAGCTAAATGTCAATGTCTGTGTAACTCAAAGGATAGCAAAATGGGTTTCAAAAAGAACCCAGGAAATTATGGTAGGAATATCCATCTCCTTCAACAGAGCTGTTACCAATGGTGCATCACAGGACTTTGCCGTTGGGCTCACAACTCTGGTATTAATCAGATCAAAGTCAATATTAAGGGCTTGTGGTTCACCAAGTTTATTGATATCTTAAGATATCACTATTGACAGGGACGTCGGGAGGCATATGCACTGTACTGATTTCAGTACAACTTTTTTTAGAAGGGGGGTAGCTTTTTTGAAAGAAAAAAAAAACGTACGTATTTAAAGGGTGTTGGCTCCTTTAAGGAGCATACCAGCAGCCAGTCGGAAGTGAGCTGACATCATGTCCAGCTGGCTGTGAGTGGGAAACAATCACTGAGTTGGTGTAGTTTGGAATTGGAAGGCAAGCAATGGATTCACGAGTGGGAAACAATCGGGCATTCACAAATGGATTATCAGACAGTTTGGAAGGCAAGCAATGGATTCGCGGGGAAACAATCGGGCATTCACAAATGGATTATCGGAAGGCAAGTGTGTGTGTGTTCACAAATGGAAGGCAAGTGTGTGTGAAGCAAGGGCATTCACAAATGGATTAGGCATGGAAGGAAGGCAGGCAATCAACAACTGAAGTAAGTGCATTCACATCACAAGTGTGTGTGTGTGTGTGTGTGTGTGTGTGTGTGTGTGTGTGTGTGTGTGTGTGTGTGTGTGTCTGTGTGAAAATGCCCTCACATAATACACCTGCTGGCTATAGGTGTTCAGGCTCAAACCCTGTACCTTTGCTTCAGGGTAAGAATAGTCTAAAGTCCCTAACCACCACCATCTCTGAACTTTGTTCAGATTTGCTTTTTTAATAGTTGTGAGTTATGGTGAGAACTGAAGTTGTATTTCTCACATTATTGTTTTTGATGTTTGTCCAGGTTTTTTGTGCTAAGGTGTGAAGTGAGAATTGAATTTGTATTCCCTCATTATTGGCTTTGTTTGTCCAGGTTTTTTGTGCTAAGAGGTTGAGAGCTATCTAAATGATAGCCATTAAGTTTGTCTTCCTATTTTTCAAACTGTTGATTTAGCATAGTGGTATGTTGCACTGACTATAGTGTATATGGTTCTGGGTTCAAGATATGCAATGTGATAAACACAGCATTTTATTCTAGCAACTTTTCAAAATTATACAAGCAATGTTTAAAATGTGTCCCTGTTTTTGGGGCTTTTGCCCCCCCCCCCCAATAAATGTTGGCTTTTTCCAGATTTCTTGTGCTGCAAAGTTCAGAGATACAGCTGAGTGTCAACATTTTACAAGGAGCTGAGAGCTGCAGGGGAACTTAAGTTTAGTGCTGCTTATGCAGAGTCTGCTTGCACTGTTAATAGCACAACAGGTAGTGTACTTGCTTTTGATGCAGAAGGCTGTGGGCTCTTCTCCCACAGTAGGTAGATGCATTGCTGAAACTGTACTGTGTTGTAAAGGGGGTGGATGCTGTAGTCTGTTTTGGCGAAGGTATCTAGTAGTAACTATGAACCTGTTATCAGTTTGCCATCCATTCCCTATTGCAATATTACTAGTGTATCATTGTTTTTAATGCAACATAGGCAATTTATTCCTCAAGGGCAACAGGCACATTATTTGTAGATGAAACCACGAAATATAAAGTTGTTTGCTGGCAGCAGCCTCTTCATTAGTTACAGATTTCTCTAATGTGGAATTATGTAGATGGATTTTACTAGTTCAGAGATTGTGCATATTTACTGATACTGGTGGACTGTAGAAGTTTGTGTAGACTTTTATGATGGAAGGTGTATCAAAGAGCATGTGTATGTTTCATGTGCAAGGGGCCTATGATTTGAAAACAGCCCAAAGTTAATCTTTATCTGCCACTGGCAAAATGTATTTTCTTTGAATATGGGTTTCAATGCTGTTTCAATGAATGTGAATTTCAAGGGCAGAGAAGTTTTAATGCTAAGTCTAGTTTCATTGTGAGACTGCATTGCTTTGTTTAGCAGATATTTATTGGTGTTCGTGCTGTAAAATGCAAAATAAAACTTTTTCTGGCAAATCATTTAGGAATGAAGTCACTAAATAATGACCGACGTTAAGTTTCAGACGTCATAATCATCAGAAAAATGCATGCTAAAGCAAGACCTGATATTTTAGCAACTGTCTTAAGTTTATACAAGGTCAATTTTTAGTACTGTTTGTATGTTCCCCCAATATATTTGGCCTTGTCCAGATTTCCTGCATTAAGAGGTTGAGAGGTATGTGCAAATAAATCACTTTATAGAATTAGGAATATCCAAACCTCTCAACTGTCCCCAATTTTGGCTCAAAATGTTGCTCTCCCCCTAATAATCTCTCCGCAAAATAGCAATTTTGGAAGAAAACGTGGAGGGTTTACTTTACTTTTATAAATAACTGTAATGATCAGAGTTATACATTACTTTTATTTCAGAAATGCATGTAGATTCTCTAATTTTGTCAGCTGCTCTAAGTTAACTGTGCTCATATTAAAATGGTGTCCCTTCTTTGATAGGTTCCCCGCTGTATTGTCTGGCAATTTTATATTTTTGCGTCACATTTTTGGTCCGTTTTTCATAAAATTGTGGTTTTCTGGCAAATTACTGGCAAATCATTAAAGACTGAAGTTAGAAAGTAATGGCAGACATTTGAGTTTCAGATTTCATACCTTTCAGAAAATTCGTACTAATGCAAGACCTACTACTATTCTATTATCTTTCTAAGTTTATAAGAGCAATATTTAAAAAAATGTTCTTATTTTTGGGCCTTTGCCTCAGTTTTATTTATGAGTTTGTTGCTGTAAGAGGTTGAGAGGTGTGTGTGTGTGTGTGTGTGTGTGTGTGTGTGTGTGTGTGTGTGTGGTAGGTAGCATACCTCTCAACTGTCCAAATTTTGCAGAATGTCCAGATTTTGGCCCATATTTTTTGTCTGTTCCTCATAAATTTTGTGATTTTCTAGAAAATCATTGAAGGCTGAAGTTGCTAAATAATGACAGACATTTGAGTTTCAGACTTCATGTCCTTTAGAAAAATTCATACTAGCACAAATCCTGTTATTCTAGCAACTTTCTAAGTTCACGAGAGCATTATTTAATATCTGTCCCTGTTTATTTTAGGCTTTGTCCATATTTCTTGCACTAAGAGGTAGGTAGGGGTGTGTGTGTGAATGAAACATCCTAGTTAGTGGTAGCAGGTGGTTAGGAATTTACTCAAGCTCAAAACCTGTACCTTAGTTACAGAAAACAAAAGCATAAATTCTCTACCTCAACTACCATGCTGCATTTTTCAAAGAACTGACATTTCAGGTTAATTTTCAATTCAAGGAACCGAGTTTAAGTGAATTTATATTGTATTACTGAAGAGGCATTACAGCGAATGCCTCTTCATCGACGCTAAAAGAGCGAACCGTGAATTACGAGAATGGCCGTAGCTTGGCTGGGGAGGGGGTAGCAGTTTGAGAGCTGTGAGTACAAATTTGAAAATCCTAGCTACACCCCTGACTATTGATAAAGATAATGTTAAACTAGGTGCCATTATTAATCCATCAATGAACACCTAGATCATCCAAGAGAGGCTTTCCCATGCAAATAGCAGGTATCAAAAGTACGAACTAAAACTAAAAGCCAAAAAAAGTATAATAGTATATTTCAGGAACCACAAATGTCCCCAGCAACTATCACACTGAAAACACATTCCTGAAAATCGACCAGTAGTTAGGGTCCTGGGAACCTATGTAGACATCAAACTGTCTTTCTATCATCATGTATCTGCTATTGCAAGAAAGGCCTTCTTCATTCCATAGCTTATTAGTAAGGGTATGGCATACAGGTCCAGGGATGCAATAATTGCACTCTATTTGTTGCTTTTTAGACCAATCAAAGCATAATGTCCCTTTTGGCATGTATCTGTCCAAACACGACACAAACTGAATGCCCCAACATCTTCTCACCTAGAAAAGTAATGGTCTCAATTATAAGAATTACACCCGATCATTTCAAAGCCTTGTCCATACTCTCAGTATCATATAGGCTGTTGAGTGGTGACCTATCCTCTCAGACTTACTACATACATACAAGTCCAATGGTGGCATTAAAACACCCATCCAGGAGGTTTTAATCTCTTCATAAATATAAACAGAACATGTTGGAGGGATATATATGTATCAAAGAGAATTCCACTTCTTTGGAATCATCTTCCTGTCCACATAAAACAATGCGCTTACCTTAACCTGTTACAACATAATTTGGATGAATGGATGGGAAACCATAAATGTATCCCTAAAGTAGCACCTTATCCCTCCAATGTAATGATATAAATGCTCTACCTACTATGGTTATTCATATTTAAATTATTAAAATAACTTCATGCAAATGCATGGTTACACTTCTAAGGATTGTTTATGGTTAAACTATGAAACTATCCAAAATTAATAACAGACTGTTGTGAAGTGCTGATGCTCCAGTGAACACAGGTCCAGACCACTGCCTTTCTGTCACTCTTAGATTTAGTTGTTTCCTCAGATCAAGTGTAACCTTGTATCATAAAGATCAGATATTCCAACTTTCCTCATCCCCTTCCTTCTCCTTCTCTCCAGTGACTCGTCCATACTAGTTCCATTTATTTTACTCATTTCATTTAATACCTTCAACTTCTGTTTTATCTACAGATACCAAATATCTCAAAAAATGGTACAGAAAGTAAAGATCTTGAACAAAATAGAATTAGAAAATATCTTATTAAAATGAAAGACATGTACGTGCTTTCATCTTTACTCAGAAGACTTATGCAGACTAACGGAATACATTCTGCCATCTACTCAAATACATCAAAATCATGTGATGAAATCATCAGATGCCTATGAAACAGTCTTTTTCATAGTAAATTAGAAATAATATTACAACAAATATTATTTAAAAACATGCATGAAACTGTTGAATAAACAAAAATAAAAATATTTACTATCTTCTATTCTTTTTTTCTTTGAAACAGGCTTAAAATTAATAGCCCCATTCAATCATTTGGGCTTACTGGCATCCAGCCTTATTTCCCATCCCTATAATCTTTCTGAACATGATCAATAAAATTAAGTAATACACTTTTAAACCTAGGACATGAAGTAGAATGTTTATGCCATGCATTCACCACACTCTTATTTTGATGGTGCAACTGTGCTCATATATTCTAGTTCTAAGTTTCCGAGTTGTTTTACCAATATAAAATATTTCAAATGAAATGCAAACAGCTATGTAAACAACATAGTGAATACTGCATGTGAAAAATCTCCGAGCACCATAACTGCTGTGTGTCAATGTTCAATAAAAATTAGGATAAGCTGAAATTAATTTATCTGAAAAGCATGCCAAACATTTAAAAGTACCCATTTTACCAAGTACCCATTTTACCAACAGCCTCAGAATTACAAATATCATCTTTTTCTGAATATTGCTTTAGATTCTTATCTGTTTTGTTAATAAATTTGGGATTTTCCCCAAGTTATCCATTTATAACACTGCTTTATACTGTATAGTTAAAAGCACATAAATTATTCCATACAATACTCTATATTACTGCCATCCATTTTATATACTAAAGGCATTGCTACAGACCAATATTCCTCTGTTTTTTCTTGATTCCTCACCTTGAAAGCCTTGGTTTCTATAACAGCTTCAGGGGCCACTTCATTAGGATAAACAGTAAATGGATTTTTTGTTTTTGTTTTGCGTAACATTCAAATCAAAATGTCCAGTTCATTGTCGGTGGTAGTTAAATGGTTTATTCTCACCACAAGACTTCACCACATTCTTTTTAATGTGTTTAAGATGCATATTGTTACAAAGTCAAATGATGCTGCTTGTTGAATTCTTAAAACTAATGATATATCACAGAATGGTGTAATTCATTGGTTGTAAACATTTAGATCCAAAAATGTAATCCTGCCAAAATTATTGTTACTGTAATGTCAAGAAATCCAGTGATGTTATTCCTCCTCCTCATTCTTTGCCCAAACGAAAACAATGTCATCTATAAATCTACTATAACCTTTCATATATGACTGGATAATACTCTGAGGTTGTGACAAGTGTTTTTCCTACCAGTATGCAATCACTAAGTTAGCAGAGTTCAGATCCATACTGGCTACCATGGCTACACCATTGAACTGATGGTGAAACTTTTTATTAAATAAAAATAACTGTCAGACAATACCTGAGACACATATTCCATTAAATAATTGACTTCCCTCACTGTATATTGATACTTATACATCAACAAATATAAAACCCATTCAATCCCATTGTCATGTGAAATCACTGAGTATTAGGATCTGACATATATTATCACCAATATGTCAGACTCATTTACTTAAACTCCACATATTTTTTCTAAAGAAGTAAATGAGTCTCTGATAAAACATGCCTTCTTTTTAACTACTTCCAGTGATGTTCTGTCTTTAAACACAGAAACACAATCAAGTTTGAACCCTTTCTACTCAAAATTGTCGGGGGGGCAACATTCTTGAGGATCTTTGGTATTCCAAACAAGCATTCCACTACAGCAAAAGGAACATTAAAGTATGAATGCATTCTTAAGGTAATAATTTGATTCAACATCTTTTCATATGAGTGAACGTCTGTACCCCATAACTTTTTGTAATGTCTTTATGACACACTTCTGTATAGCATGCGGCATCCTGTAACATGCTCTGCATAATATTGACATGGAGTGATCCATCAAAACTCTAGCACCCTATGTGTCAGCTTTTACAATTCTTAAGGATTTATCATTAGAACATTTCTTTAGAGCTACTATTTCATCCAAAGTTATCAGTTTATAGCCCTGTTTTACACCCAGTATCATATGCACTGTTTTCAGAAATGTATGAAAAATGCATTACAGTTTTATTAAAATCCAAAACAAGTAATAAATATAAGATTACAGATGGTTGGTGAAATGACTTTGGTATCTAGTTATGAAAACCATACAGCCTTCAGTTTTTCTTCTCATACTTGACAGGCTTGAACTTCTCCATGCCTGGTTAAATTTCTCCGGGAAATTCAGCCCGGCGTCATTTCAGTGGAAATCTGTTTACTGTCTCCAGCATCTTACAAATGTTTGTATCAAGGCATAACATCCTTTATTAGTGTTTTTTAATCTGTTCCTGGGGAAACAATGTTTTGGAATACAGTTCCTATTGATATTCATCATTCTGTGTCTATGCAGTGTTTACCATTTTGACATTCAAAACCATCATGCAATACATGTGATGGGAGCAACTTGTGAATATACAATTGTTGTGCTACACACGGATATATCTACAAAGGTAGGAGTCTGCAGCTCTTGAATACACAATGGAATCATATGCATGGATGGCAAAGGGGCACAGTTGTTAGTAATGCAGTCTCACAACTTCAGGGTCAAGGGTCAGTCCCCACTAGCTGTCTGTATGGAGTTTATATGTCAGCCCTTGTCCATGAAGGTTTTCTCACTTACTGAATTTTCTATCATACCTATCAAATACATGCTGCGTTGGTTTATTATGCACTATATACTGACTATGCTTGCATCCTCTGTATCTGTTTCACAAGCAAGACTTCAAAAAGGTCTGTGTGGATCAGCCTTTGTGCCAGTTCACAGATATAAATAAGTAACTAAATAAAAGTAAATAAATAAAAAGAAAAACTGGTAGCATACACAACAAACATATATTCACTACAGGAAATAGACTAGGTGTTTTTTGTATACAGAGAAAACAGAAATTGACAGACTTTCAAATGGTAGGCATATCTGGTAAAAGGCAAATGTTCAAACAATCTGATAAACAACAGTAACACCACATACCTTCAAGGAATAAGAATTATTACTTATCTTTGATTTGTTTTCTATGGAGCAAGACAAGTAGTGCATTAAAACAGATAACTAAGTTTTTACTTCATCTTAGCTAAAGGTCACTGAATAATAGATCCATTAATTGTAATTACAATGGTGCATATTTTACAAGCATAACAAAAGCAACAAATTCGCAATCACTAAACCTCAGGATCACATTTCCTATGTTTGCTTTTAAAGGCCTATACAGTTTGAATCTAATGCAGTGAAGAAATGCTTCCTGTTGAAATGTGAATTATTTATAATAGTTTTGATGTTCCCTAATGATGGAATTAATCTGTTTTAAAATAGATTGCATGTAATAACTCCATAATGATAAAGGAAAATGTAATTAATAAAATGTCAGCATATTCATTGACTATGCCTGGCTTTATTCAGTCTAAATAAATTGACAGCAGTCAAACAACATCAAACCATGAATGGATAATGTAATATGACGTACCTTAGACTGCTCTGGAAATCCAATCAAGATGACTATGAGATGATCTGCGACCTGTGAGCCAGCATCTAGTGGAACTGGCATACAGGTAGAGGGAGAATTTGTGCACACTACTGTGTGAGTAAGAGATCCCAAAAGTAGCCATGACAGTAGCCGAATATGAGATACACATTCAATGAACTCCTTTGGCCTGTTAGATAAAGAAAACATTTCTTAGACTGGTTAAGTAGAAATCCTTTTAATCAAATTCACAATTCAAATTGTAGAATAACAGATGCATTCTTATCTTACAATCTATCACAGAAGGGGCTCTTCTTTGTCAGTCCACCACCGGAATATTTTCTTTAGTCTCTTACATCAATAATTTTTCATAGGAGACACATATTTAGGCAGATGTGTTCTCAATCATTGCACACCAGGGTCACATGTGAAAATGCAAATGTTATATATTCAACTCAATAAAAGTAATTCAGTAGGTGCAAATCAAGTGAGAAAATGCTATTTTGAAAAATAAAATGCTTCTCCCCCTAACTTACAGTCAGTTGTCTGTAAAGCCATATCCCATGTAATGGTGCTCAAGCATAATAGCCAGAGGGGGCAACAGATACTTGTGCACATGCTTGCTTTTTATTGATTTTGCATCACTTGTGGGAGATAAGTAATTTCTCAAAATGTAGTGAATGCATGCATGTGATTTGATCTTGCTTCCGGAGAAACACCGAAGCAGGATTTGGCTGCCTGTCAACAACTGTTTATTCTCAGAGGGTTAAGAACATTGCTGAGAGCATAATAAAATAAGGGGTAAGAGAATCCATGGGGCTTGGTCCTTTAATTGCAGCTGAAAGCCTCCAGGTGTAGCATCTCTAAGCCACTGAGAACCTGATCACTTTGGGTCCCGCCCCCTACTTGTGTGAGCAAGGAATCCTCTCACTCCAGCTAAAAACAAAGAAAACTCTAACCAGCAATCATCCAAAAATAGACTGCAGCCCCTGGGGCAATAGCTGCAAACTTTCTTCCTCTTAGTCCACCCCCACCCCTTTCATCCATTTCACTGTTGATAATTTGTTATATGTGAAGGTATTTAGTCCCCCTCAAAAGTCACAGCCTTCAGTCTCTCCTCCTCAATACTTGTTCTTCACTAAACACCAAACAGAGGTATAAAGTCTCCAGCTACTTTTATCTTTAGCTACATTGTGTGCAGCAAACAATGAGCAAAGAGGAATACAAATATAAAAGAGAATAAAATCTGCCATTGCAGACTAGTAAGCAGCATACAACTTCCACCTGTGGTTTATTCCTACACAGTTTTTCTTGGAGAAACCATCCAGTCCTTGAACAAGGGTGCCTGTATGTTTACCTTATTTCCTTGGATGTCCTTTGATAATTAACTAGGTTTAGCAGAGTCCCTTGGATTCTCCCCTGCTACTTTAAATTCCAATTGAAGGTTTCCCTCCCTTCCCCCACCCCCCAAGTGATTGCTCAGGTACAACACACCAAAGGTTTTAAAAACCCTGGATGCCATATCTGCTCTAATTGCAGCTGAAAGCCCTCCAGGTGTAGCATCTCTAGTAAGTGATAGTATTATTTTTCAGTGTTGTATTCACACTATAAACTTACTGTCCCTGCATATAGTAGTACAATAATTTTTCTCTAAGGTAGCTTTCCAGTTAGTTTTTATTTTTGCTGGTATAATTTATATTTGGATATTAGAAGCTTATGTTTTTGTTTTTGCTTGCTCCCAGTTTCAGTAAACCTGATTCAGAGTTCCTCTAAATAATAGTGCTAATGTAAAAATACTCTTTTCTTTTTTAAGTGCTGAATGATATGTATGGTAAACTGGTGAAACTGCTACATTGTTGCAATATTGTCTGGTAATAGTATATTCCAACTAATTACACTGCTGCTACTGTATATTATGTTTCTGTAAGTTAAACATGCATTGTAAAGTGCAGAATGATATGTATGGTAAACTGGTGAAACTGCTACATCGTTGCAATATTGTCTGGTAATAGTATATTCCAACTAGTTACACTGCTGCTACTGTATATTCTGTTTCTGTAAGTTAAACATACATTGTAAAGTGCAGAATGATATGTATGGTAAACTGGTAAAACTGTTACATAGTTGCAATATTGTCCTGAAATAGGATATTCTTACTAGTTATACTGACTGCTGCTGAATGACTAGTTGCAGAGTCTGAATGTATTTCTCTTGATGACTTCTAATAGGCTATGTTCACTTGCTCTGCTTTCTGTACAATATTTATGATGGTTGTGCTTATTTTGATGTCCTTATTTTATTGCTTCTAGTCTTACATTCTTTCCTTTTCACTTCTTTGCAAATTTTAGAGCCACTGAGGACCTGATCGCTTTAAGCCCCCCCCCCCCCCCCCCCCGTGCACACACTTGTGTGAGCAAGGAATCCTGTCACTCCAGCTAAAAGCAAAGAAAGCTCTAACCAGCAATCAGCCAAAAATAGACTGCAGCCCCTGGTTTAACTCCAGGAACCTTGTTGTTGCCATTTGTGTAGTGTTAGGTGCCAACTTTTGTAACTACTGTTATGCCTTGTTAAAATCTGTTACAGTCAGCTAGAGTGCATACCCCAGGGGCAATATCTGCAAACCTTCTTCCTCTTAGCCTACTCCCACCCCTTTCATTCTATTTCACTGTTGATAATTTTTTATGTGTGAAGGTATTTATCCCCTCTCAATAGTCATAGCCTTCAGTCCCTCCTCCTCAATACTTCTTCTTCACTAAACACCAAACAGAGGTGCAAAGTCTCCAGCTGCTTTTATCTTTAGCTACACTGTGTGCCTCAAACAATGAGCAAAGGGGAATACAAATATAAAAGAGAATAAAATCTGCCATTGCAGACTAGTAAGCAGCATACAACTTCCACCTGTGGTTTATTCCTACACATAGTTTTTCTTGAAGAAACCATCCAGTCCTTGAACAAGGGTGCCTGTATGTTTACCTTATTTCCTTGGCTGTCCTTGATAATTAGCTAGGTTAGGAGAGTACCTTGGATTCTCCCCTGCTACTTTAAATTCCAATTGAAGGTTTCCCTCCCTTCCCCCACCCCCCAAGTGATTGCTCAGGTACAACACACCAAAGGTTTTAAAAACCCTGGATGCCATATCTGCTCTAATTGCAGCTGAAAGCCCTCCAGGTGTAGCATCTCTAGTAGTGATAGTATTATTTTTATTTTCTCAGTGTTGTATTCCACACTATAAACTCACTGTCCCTGCAGAGAGCAGTACAGTAATTTCTCTCTAGGGTAGCTTTCCAGTTATTTTTTATTTTTGCTGGTAATAGGATATTAGAAGCTTATGTTTTTGTTTGCTCCCAGTTTCAGTAAACCTGATTCAGAGTTCCTCTAAATGATAGTTTAGACTACTTTATAATGTCACAGTACTACTTAAAAGTGATTCCAATAGCTTATTTCAAAAATAAGGACATGATTATAAGCTACTTTATTAATTCTGCCTTCATGTAAAGCTTTTTTTTTGTTTGTCATAACTACCTGCTATGTGCAAACTCTTTTTTTCTCTCCTCCACGTTTGTCTCTCTTTCTCCCTAAAGTTCCCTGCTCCCCATTGCACTGTTCCTGATATAGTCTCTAAGTACCTACCTGCTTGGTGACAAAGGACCCTATTAAAATACCTGCGGTCTCATCTAACAGCCTTAGTTTCTTTGCACCCTCTCTCAAGGAAGCAAGAAAGTATGTGGTTGTCTAAGTCCTGCTTGTAAAGCTGACTATCGTCTACTATTGCTTCAGAGGTTCTAAAGTACACTATGAGTCTGAACAGCCAGCAGCCTTTACCCCCCTCATATCTACCCTGTATCCAACAAACCTCTTCTACTTTATAACCTCCTTTACTAGCTATCACTCCTTCCCTAGTTCTAAACCAGCTAGCTCCCTTACATACGTACCTGTAATACTAGATCTGCCCACTAGGTGGCACCCTTATCCCATTCTTTATCTCCTGCTTATCCCTCTGTATTTCTTTTGTAATTACACTACATCTCTTAAGTCCTAGACCTGCTCTTATTTTCTCACTTACCCTTTACTTCAACTGTCTACACCCACCTGTTTTTTTTTTCTCATAGACTTCTGTTTTATCTCTGATCTTTCCCACTCCTGACTTGCCTAACTTTCCTTCAGTTACTAGCATTGCTGATAGTTTCTTCTCTAGCTTCTCCTTCACTTGTCTCTACCCACTCTGCTCCCCTACCCTACTCCACCCCCAAATTCCACCCACCCCAGGGGTCTTACTCTTGTACAATCTAACCACACCCTTCCCCTCTTCCACCAATAACAAACCCTTCACCATTGGCCACTTAACTCTAATTCCCTCCTTTCACTTACCACTCCCTATCTCTCCCACCACATCCTCCACCTATTCCTTTCCACACCTAGTATACCTCTGAGCCTATAACAGCAACCTAACAACTTACCCTTCCAGATGTATAAGCTACCCAATCCAGCCCTCTTACAGAGATTACTCATACTACCACCTCTAACTTTAGCTTACCTGCTAACCTCCTACAAACACTCATTATATCCACACCTTCTCTACCTCAATAAGCTATCTACCTCTCCTTCTCTACCTATTTTCACTAACCATGTTAACATAACATCTACACCCAGCTATCTACTAGCAAAATACCATAGGATAGCCCACATTAGATATGACTCTCCCAATCCCAGAAAATCTCTACCTCTATATAGTAAATTCCCAAATCCTAGACTTCAAACACTACTCTTCTCTTTAAAAGATGGAGATATTCACCCAAACCCAGGCCCAACAACTGCTACTACCACGCAATTCCTCAACCCCAACCCATCTACTATCCATTCCCTTATCAAACCACCTAACTCACTCTTATTAGCTCACCTCAACATACTTAGCATTAATAACAAAGTTGCACAACTCCATGCTCTCTTGGAAGTCTATTCCTTTGACATTCTTTGTTTAACAGAAACTTGGTTAAAACCTGTAACTAAAGACAATGACGTCATCCCACCTGGTTATAATATTTTGCGACTTGACCATGCAACCAAAAAGGGTGGTGGTGTAGCTATCCTATTTAAATATGGGTTACAGATTACTACCTACAACTATAAACCACCTCAAGACTCCAACGTTGAAATTCTTATTACCAAGCTTCAACTTAACATATTCAAATTTTATTTTATTTATTTATTTTTTTTTTATTATATTTTATTTTTGTTAACCGGGAAAGTCCGACTGGACACAGGTCCATTTTCAGCGGAGGCCCGGGGAGAAAAGCTCTATGATACAATACAATATTAGATTAAAACAGTACAAAGCAATTCTTAACATTTATAAGTAGTACAGAGGACCATTTACATGGCATGTGATAACTCTAGTAGAATATACAGTCAGTACTCTAGTAGAATATACAATTAGTACAAATATATATACATTTTTTTTTTTTTGTAGAAATATTAGTAAATATAAAGTTGTAACACATTTATGCTTTAGTATAACCGAGAAGTAAATAAATTCCCATAGTGGCATAAAATAGGGTAAAGGTATAGGTAGGATGAGAGTAAGATAAGCTCTGTTAGGTATTGTGTTAGTCTAGAAACGGATTAGAGTGTTCTTCGGGTAAGGGATATGGTACAGAACAGTACAAGTGTTGGAATGTTTACTGCTTTTAGATTGATGAAATGTTAGGATGAATCTGTGGGATAGCAGTAGAGCTCAGTAAAGGAAAGTGTTCTAGTGTAGCATAGTCCTTGCAACTGAGCATAGATGTTGCTACCCTGGGGTATAGCAAGAGCAGAGCCAGATATTAGAATAGTAGGATTTCAAAAGGTGTTTGAAATGGGTGCAAGAAGTAGTGCTGGTTATATTGTTTGGGAGTGAGTTCCAGGTTTGTGCTGTTGTGCAGGCAAAGAGAGATTTACCTGCTTCATTTTTATGTCTAATTACTTGAATGAAATTTTGGTTGCTAGATCTCAGGGCTCTAGTGGTGGTGTAGGGCTTAATTAGTTGTTGGAGGGCAGGAGTTGTTTCAGGGTAGTAGTAGAGTTTCTGTGCAACTATGGCTTGATTGAGTCTAAGTAGCTGAGGAAGTGCCAGCCACTTGAGTTGCATTAGGGAAAGACAGTGATGGGATCTATTTGAGGAGTCTGTTGCAAATTTGACAATTTTGTTGTAGCATGATTCCATTTTGTGAAGTTCGGTCAGGTGAAGGTTAGTTAAGATAGGGGAAGCATAGAGAAGGATAGAGAGGAGGTGGCTTCTTGCAATAGTGGCTGGTCTGATTAGTCATGAACGTTTTATTTCTATAGAGCAGACCCAGTTTTTGGTTGACCTTTTTGATGGTTTGTGCTATATGGATATCATACTTTAGGTGGTTATCAATGTCAACTCCTAGTAGTTTGGTGTGGTTGTTTGGTGTGAATTGAATATTGTTTTTGGAGTTTATAGTGAGGTTATAGTCTGAGTTGGATGATCTGCAGGGGTGAATAGTATTAGTTTGGTTTTCTTTGGGTTGAGAAGAAGTTGTATTTTAGTAAACCAGGTTTCTGCTAGGGTAAAGTTGTATTGGGTGATGGTGTGTAGTTCCTTAATGCTGGGGGCAGCACAGGTTATGGTGGTGTCATCAGCATATTGAACTACTGTAGCAGTGGGTAGTGAAGAAGAAATGTCGTTAGTGAAGAGGGAGAACAACAGTGGGCCAAGGATTGATCCCTGAGGGACTCCTATGGAAACTGGTAAGAGGGGGACAGCTTTTCTTGCCAGAGAACTGCTTGTTGGCATTCTGATAAATAGCTGCTGAACCAGAGTATGGTGGAGGGGCAAATATTGAGACTAGATAGAGTATTGAGGAGCAGATTGTGGTTAACCATGTCAAAGGCTTTTGATAAGTCGAGGAAGATGGAAGATACGAAAAGACCTTGGTTTCTAAAGTGATTGACTGTATTGGTATAGGATAGAAGGGCAGTGGTTGTGCTGTGGGAGGGTCTGAAGCCATGTTGGGAGTTGGATAGTAGTTTATTTTGTTGAAGATATTGCATTAGTTGCAAGTGGACAACTCTTTCTAGAATTTTTGATAAGGGTGATAGTATGGCAATTGGATGATAGTTGGTTAGCTCTAAGGAGTTGCCACCTTTATGCAGAGGGACAATATGGGAGATTTTTCAGTGGGTGGGAACTTTGTGTTCTGAGATTGATCTATTAATAAGAATTGACACTGGGTAGGATATGGTGTCTGCTGCAATGTGAAGGAAATCAGCAGAGAGAGTTTATCGGCAGCTAGTGTAGTTGGTTTTAGCTTCCTAAGGAGGTTTGCAACCATTTTAGTGGACACTGGTTGTAGGGAAAAGGTAGAGAAGTTATTTTTTGTATGACTGTTATATGCGGTAGAAGATTGTATAGGGGTATCATTATTTTTCTGGGTATTGGCTAGATTTTGAACTGTTTCTGTAAAGAATTTTTTAAATTGAGTAGGAATATCATCTTGGTTGTTTCGCAGTACAGGGGTGGGAGTGGATGCTTTTCCAGGGTGAAGTAGACTATTAATGGAGGTCCAGAATTTATGTGGGTTATGGCTATATTTATCCTGTAGGTTTTTGTAATAGTTGGACTTGTCTAGTTTAGTTAGCCTCTTGGCTATACTATGTAGTTCTGTATACTTTGACCTTAGGATAGTGTTTGAATCTTTGTGGGAAGCTATCCAGAATTTGTCCCTTTCTTTCATTATCTTTTTTGTCTCTTTGGTGAGCCATGGGACTTGGTGGGTTTTTGTCCTGATGGATCTAGTAGGGGCATGATGGTCTAGGATATGTAGGAAGGTAGAGTTAAAGTACTGTACAGCTTTGCTGAGCGCTAGTTGTTTAAGAGGGAGCCAGTTGCAGCAATTTAGTGCTTTATTAAAGTCATTGGCTCTGAAGCTTTTTTTATTACGTATTATTTTTAGTAGAGGTAGGTTGGGTAGGTGTTGGGTCTTGCTCCTAATTAGGTAGGTGGGTTGATGATCACTTAGACTGTCAGGTAAACAGCCAGATTGATGTACAAAAGTGGGGTGAGATACCAGAATCCAATCCAAAATGGATTGACGTTTGGTTGGTTTGTTTGTCCTAGTGGGGGTTGTGATTATTTGGGAGAACCTGTAAAGGTTGATATGCTCTGAGGGATAATCTTTGGAGCAGTTGGCCCAATCTATGTTAAAGTCACCTAGTAGTATTGTTTCGTAAGGGAGGGAGAGTGACAACCAACTTAACATGTTTTCCATAATGGGATTGTTGTTACCTGGGGGTATATATGCCCCTGCGATGATTATTTGTTTGTTTGGGTTTAATTTAAATTTGGCTAGGATAAGTTCTACGTTGTTGATTTCTTCATTATTATAGTCATGTAGTTCTAGTGAGAGGTGGCTTTGGAATAGAATTGCTACACCTCCACCCTTTTTACATGTCCTGTCTTTATGCAAGATATCATAACCTGGGGCTATGATCTCATTATTGTGGTGATCAGGTTTAAGCCATGTTTCTGTTAGTACCACTATGTCAGGTTTGTCTCTATCTATCTTCCTCCTGGCAATAACATTGCCACCATAGAAAATATCCTTTGTTGGTTATCCCAAAATATTTACCCCAAGAAACCATAATCCTAGGTGAATTTTAACATTGATTGGAAGTGTTGTAGCAGTAGCCACCCTACCAGCCATATTAACCTTTTTGTTTTTTCTCAAACCATTACCTCCCCTACCAGGATAAACAAGCTTAATAAGAAAGAAAGTACCTTAGATTGGATTCTCATAAATAATCATCCCCAGACATATGAAGTCTGGAAATATGAATCTAGGACAATTAGAACCAAGAAAAACTTCAACCCCGATCTCTTCCAGAGAGAACTAAGAGCATGTAACTGGTCTAAAATACCTGACACTGGAGGAAGCTGTTAATTACTTTAGTTCTAACTTCCTAGCCATACTAGACCACCATGCACCAACCCGCTCTATTAGAATGAGAACTAAATCTGCCCCATGGCTTTCAAAAGAAACCAGGCAAAAAATCCATCTCAGAAATAAATACTGGAATAAATCTCATTTTAACTAAAAACCCAGTAGACCAACAAAACTTCAGACAGCTGAGAAATGAAACTAAAAAAGCTATACTGTCTGACAAAAGAAACTACTACCAACAATTCCAACAGACTCACCATAATAAACTACAAAAGTTCTGGGTGAGTATTAATCAATTATTACACCCAGGTCAATCCATCACGCCAAACTCACAAGGCACAGACCATGAAAATCCCAAGAACACTGCTAATGCCTTTAATACCTTTTTCACTGAGGCCATTCAAACTCTTGCCGGTCAGTTATCTACTCAGAACTTAACTATATCCAACTCTAACCCATCCCCTCCATTTCTCTTCCAACCAGTCCCAACAACATATATTCTTACCCTTATCCAAAAACTGAAACCGTGCACTCCTTCAGCAGACCAACTACCAGCTCAATATCTACAAAAGGCAGCCAAATCTATCACCTATCCCATTTCCATTCTCATCAATAGAACGATCAGTGAAGGACACATCCCAAAAATCTGGAAAGTATCCCATATTATCCCCCTTCACAAAGGTGGGAACTCTATTGAACTCTCCAATTACCATCCCATAGCCCTACTTTCTCCCTTAGCAAAGATCATGGAAAAATGCATTCACGGACAATTGCTAGACCACCTAATCCAAAATAACTTACTTTCAAACTCTCAACATGGTTTCAGACCTTCCCACAGCACTACTACTGCCCTCCTTTCCTTTACTGACTGTATTAACAAAAACCATAACCTCAATATGCTTTCCTCTGCAATGTTTATAGATCTGTCTAAGGCATTCAATATGGTAAATCATCAGATACTTATAAATATCCTCAAACCCCTGTCACTAGATGCATTAGCTATAAAATGGTTCCAGTCCTACTTAGATAACAGACAACAGGCTGTACTTTGGCATAACATTCTATCTACCCATCTGCCTGTTAACATTGGTGTTCCTCAAGGGTCCATATTAGGACCTCTCCTGTTTTCTATATTTATCAACTACCTTCACCTAGCAATCCCCCAAGCTACATGCATACGATATGCAGATGATTCCACACTTATATGCTCAGCCACATCTATATCTGAACTTCACTCCCTTACCCAAAATGTGTTTAACACAGTTGAACAATGGTTTACACAGCACTGTCTCCTTCTGAACTCCCAAAAAACTAAACTCCTCCTTTTTACTCCTACTTGTAAGGTCCCCCCAACAGACTTCACAGTACCATCCAATAATGGTACTCTCATATCCCCAGATCCAACTACCAAATTATTAGGTATCACCATAGATAACAACCTTAACTTCAACACCCATATTAACAATACTCTAAAATCTGTTAGTAGAAAACTAGGCTCTCCCTACAGGATCAAACCCTTCCTCTCTCCTGTAGCTAGAATAACTATTGCTCACACCCATCTAATTTCTACTCTCCTCTATGCCTCACCTATATATACTAATCTCTCTAAAAACAACCTCAATAAAATGGAAAACTCCTACAATAACATAGCCAGATTTGCTACAGGTAACCCTTTCAGAACCCGCCAATGTTTTAATCTAAAGCAGCTAGGATGGCTTGAATTACAAAATCAGCTTAAATTCCACCAACTGACCATTGCCCATAAAACCCTTTACCAACCTACCAATACCCCTATACTATCTACCCTCATTACCCCCTACAACAATCTAAAGACCTTACGATCATCACATAAACTTCTTGTAAATATCTGTAAATCAAACAACAGGGCTGGGGACTCTCTTTTCTCTAATACTGTTGGAAAAACTTGGAACCTTCTTCCTAACGAACTTTCCTCTCTTCCCTCTATATCACTCTTTAAAACCAAACTGAAACTTTTCCTCAGAACACAATGATTGTGCCCCTGTACTAAACCAGTCTGATCAACTAGCTCTTCTTACTTGGTTCAAACTACCCTCCTCTTCTCAGTAATCAAGTTCCTTTTCTTAATAACAACTTACCTTATCCTTCTATACTATTACTTACATCTTCAGAATCTCATTAAGGAGACTACTTTTACTAATATATTGTATAATTTCAGCTCCTACTTTTTCTTTATGACTACTTGTATACTAATATGTTATATAATTCAGCTGCCATCTTTTTCTTTATGATGGATTGCAACTACATTTTGTATTGTACTAGTTGTATCTGTATATTTTGCACTATGTTATGAATGAATTACCTTTTTGATTATTCTCTGTACTGCACCTGCAATGTTTATTGTATACATAATTTTTGTATATGTGATTTTGTTTGTTTCCTCGGAGCTTATCTCCCAAGGCCTCTACTGAAAATGGACATATATCCAGTTAGACTAGCCCGATCAACAAATGTAAAATAAAATAAATACTTTTTAGTGATTGACATTTGCTTGTAACATGAAAAGTTTGAGTGCCTGTGTTCCAAATATGCATTTGCATCAGCAGTCTGCTAAGAACTATTTCAGCTTAGACACTGTAATGCAAACTTCAAAGTATCAGGTAGCTTTAGTGGATCCCCCACCTCACCTTTGAACCAAAATATAGTAATCCTGAGATCACAAAGCTTTCAAAAAGGAAAGTGCTTGGTTTAACAAATAAACTTTGTCTCGACAATTCTCCAGTATTCTGCTCCCTGGTCAATGAATAGCTATTAATATAACTGTAGACTTGAAATATTTCTTTTCACAGATTGCTAATTCAATAAGAACACACTCAACAAATCAAACAACTGAAAACAGATTGCTCATCAGGATGTCACATGCTGCTCTTGGAAGGTATGTCTAACCTCTGAGACAACTGGTTCACCCTCAACCCTTATAAAATTAAAAAATACAATCCTAGACTCTATATGTACAAAGCATATATAAAAAGATATATGTCCTGTTAACTGAAAAATCTACCTGCAGTTGATGGATGGAGAAGAGATCCATGTAGAGAAGAAAGGATGAAAGAAAGTTTAATCCCACAAACACAGTGAGTGGTATCCACTCAGACAATAACTAATACAATAGGAATGTAGAGCAGTGTCCCCCCAGACATCAGCTAATACAGTAAGAATGCAGAGCGGTGTCCCCTCAGACATCAGCTAATACAGTAAGAATGTAGAGTGGTGTCCCCTCAAACATCAGCTAATACAGTAAGAATGTAGGGAGGTGTCCCTCAGACATCAGCTAATACAGTAAGAATGCAGACCGGTGTCCACTAAGTCATCATCTAATACAGTAAGATTGTAGAGCGGTGTCCCCTCAGACATCAGCTAATACAGTAAGAACAAAGAGCGGTGTCCCCTCAGACATCAGCTAATACATTAAGAATGTAGAGCACTGTCCCTTTAGGCATCAGCTAATACAGTAAGAATGTAGAGCAGTGTCCCTCAGACATCAGCCATTACAGTACGAATATAGAGTGGTGTCCCCTCAGACATCAGCTAACACAGTAAGAATGTAGGGCGATGTCCCCTCAGTCATCAGCTAATGCAGTAAGAATGTAGAGTGGTGTCCCCTCAGGCATCAGCTAATACAGTAAGAATTTAGAGCATTGCCACTCAGATGTCAGCTAGTACAGTAAGAAAGTTGAGTGGAGTCCCCTCAGGCATCAGCTAATACAGTAAGAATGTAGAGCAGTGTCCCCTCAGACATCAGCTAATACATTAAGAATGTAGAGCGCTGTCCCTTCAGGCATCAGCTAATACAGTAAGAATGTAGAGTGTAGAACATAAGGGTGGCCTAATGGTTAAGGTGTTTGCCTTACAAACACAAGGTGCAGGGTTTGAGTCTCACAAGGGATAATTGGCTAGGCTTAAAATGGCTCGCAAGGGCAGTTAGCTTAGTACTAACCTATGAACCTATGTAGAGTGGTGTCCCTTCAGGCATCAGTTAATACAATAAGAATGTAGAGTGGGGTACAATCAGGCATCAGCTAATACAGTAAGAATTTGGAGCGGTGTCCCCTCAGATGTCACTTAATACAGTAGGAATGTAAAGCGGTGTCCCATCAAGGCATCAGCTAATACAGTAAAAACTTAGCGCAGTCTCCCCAGAGACATCAGCTAATACAGTAAGAATGTAGTGCGGTATCCCTCAGGCATCAGCTGATACAGTAAGAATGTAGAGCAGTGTCCCCTCAGACATCAGCTAATACAGTAAGAATGTAGAGCGGTGTCCCCTCAGACATCAGCTAATACAGTAAGAATGTAGAGTGGTGTCCCCTCAGGCATCAGCTAATACAGTAAGAATGCAGAGCGGTGTCCCCTCAGGCATCAGCTAATACAGTAAGAATGTAGAGCGGTGTAACCTCAGACATCAGCTAATACAGTAAGAATGTAGAGCAGTGTCCCCTCAGGCATCAGTTAATACAGTAAGAATGTAGAGCAGTGTCCCCTCAGGCATCAGCTAATACAGTAAGAATGTAGAGCGGTGTCCCCTCAGACATCAGCTAATACAGTAAGAATGTAGAGCGGTGTCCCCTCAGGCATCAGCTAATACAGTAAGAATGTAGAGCAGTGTCCCCTCAGGCATCAGTTAATACAGTAAGAATGCGGTGTCCCCTCAGGCATTAGCTAATACAGTAAAAATGTAGAGTGGTGTTAATACAGTAAAATGTAGAGCAGGGTCCAATCAGACATCAGCTAATACAGTAAGAATGTGGAGCAGTGTCCCATGAGACATCAGCTAATACATTAAGAATGTATAGCGCTGTCCCTCAGACATCAGCTAATACAGTAAGAATGTAGAGCGGTGTCCCCTCAGGCATCAGCTAATACAGTAAGAATTTAGAGCATTGCCCCTCATATATCAGGTAGTACAGTAAGAAAGTTGAGTGGAGTCCCCTCAGGCGTCAGCTAATACAGTAAGAATGTAGAGCAGTGTCCCATCAGACATCAGCTAATACATTAAGAATCTAGAGCGGTGTCCCTCAGACATCAGCCATTACAGTAAAAATATAGAGTGGTGTCCCCTCAGACATCAGCTAACACAGTAAAAATATAGGGCGATGTCCCCTCAGTCATCAGCTAATACAGTAAGAATGCAGTCTCCCCTCAGGCATTAGCTAATACAGCAAGAATGTAGAGCAGTGTCCCCTCAGATATCAGCTAATACAGTAAGAATGTAGAGTGGTGTCCCTTCAGGCATCAGTTAATACAATAAGAATGTAGAGTGGTGTCCCTTCAGGCATCAGTTAATACAATAAGAATGTAGAGCGGGGTACAATCAGACATCAGCTAATACAGTAAGAATTTGGAGCGGTGTCCCCTCAGATGTCACTTAATACAGTAGGAATGTAAAGCTGTGTCCCATCAAGGTATCAGCTAATACAGTAAAAACTTAGCGCAGTCTCCCCAGAGACATCAGCTGATACAGTAAGAATGTAGTGCGGTATCCCTCAGGCATCAGCTGATACAGTAAGAATGTAGAGCGGTGTCCCCTCAGGCATCAGCTAATACAGTAAGAATTAAGAGCGGTGTCCCCTCAGGTATCAGCTAATACAGTAAGAATTTAGAGCATTGCCCTTCAGATAATAGCTAATACAGTAAGAATGTTGAGCGGAGTCCCCTTAGGCATCAGCTAATACAGTAAGAATGTATAGCAGTGTCCCGTCAGACATCAGCTAATACATTAAGAATGTAGAGTGCTGTCCCCTAAGATATCAGCTAATACAGTAAGAATGTAGAGCAGTGTCCCCCTCAGACATCAGCTGATACAGTAAGAATGTAGATCAGTGTCCTCTGACATCAGCTAATACAGTAACACTGTATAGCGGTGTCCCCTCAAACATCAGCTAATACAGTAAGAATGTAGAGCAGTGTCCCCTCAGACATCAGCTAATACAGTAAGAACATACAGCCCTGTCCCCTCAGACATCAGCTAATACAGAAAGAACGTAGAGCCATGTCCCCTCAGACATCAGCTTATACAGTAAGAAGAGCAGTATCCCCTCAGACATCAGTTAATGAAGTAAGAATGTAAAGTGGTGTCCCGTCAGGCATCAGCTAAAAGAGTAAGAATGTAGGGGGGTGTCACCTCAGACATCAGCTTATACAGTAAGAATATAGAGTGGTGTCCCCTCAGACATCAGCTAATACAGTAAGAATGTAGAGCGGTGTCCCCTCAGACATCAGCTAATACAGTAAGAATGTAGAGCGGTGTCCCCTCAGGCATTAGCTAATACAGGAAGAATGTAGAGGGGTGGCCCTCAGACATCAGTTAATACAGTAAGAATGTAGTGTGGTGTCCACTCAGGCATCAGCTAATACAGTAAGAATGTAGAGTGGTGTCCCCTCAGGCACCAGCTAATACAGTAAGAATGTAGAGCGGTGTCCCCTCAGACATCAGTAAATACAGTAAGAATGTAGAGGGGTGGCCCTCGGACATCAGTTAATACAGTAAGAATGTAGAGCAGTGTCCCCTCAAACATCAGCTAATGCAATAAGAATGCTGAGCAGTGTCCCCCCAGACATTACATAATACAGTAAGAAGGTAGAGCGGTGTCCCCTCAGACATCAGCTAATACAGTAAGAATGTAGCGCGGTGTCCCCTCAGACATCAATTAATACAGTAAGAATGTAGAGCAGTATCCCCTCAGACATCAGCTAATACAGTAAGAATGTAGAGCGGTGTTCCCTCAGACATCAGCTAATTTTTATTTTATGTTATTTATTTATTTTTATTTAACATTTGTTGACCGGGAAAGTCCGACTAGGTTCCACAGATCCTGTTTTCAGTGGAGGCCCGGGGAGAAATGCTCCATACAATGTAGGCAGGTGTCCCCTCAGACATCAGCTAATACAGTAAGAATGTAGAGCGGTGTCCCCTCAGACATCAGCTAGTACAGTGAAAATGTAGAGCAGTGTCCACTTAGACATCGGCTAATACAGTAAGAATGTAAAGCGGTGTCCCCTCAGGCATCAGTTAATACAGTAAGAATGTAGAGCGGTGTCCCCTCAGGCATCAGTTAATACAGTAAGAATGTAAAGTGGTGTCCCCTCAGGCATCAGTTAATACAGTTAGAATGTAGAGCGGTGTCCCCTCAGGCATCAGTTAATACAGTAAGAATGTAGAGTGGTGTCCCCACAGGCATAAGCCAATACAGAAAAATGTAGAACGGTGCCCCTCATGCATCAGCTAACACAGTAACACTATACAGAGGTGTCTCCTCAAACATCAGCTAATATAGTAAGAATGCAGAGTGGTGTCCCCTCAGGCATCAGTTAATACAGTTAGAATGTAGAGCGGTGTCCCCTCAGGCATCAGTTAATACAGTAAGAATGTAGAGTGGTGTCCCCACAGGCATAAGCCAATACAGAAAAATGTAGAACGGTGCCCCTCATGCATCAGCTAACACAGTAACACTATACAGAGGTGTCTCCTCAAACATCAGCTAATATAGTAAGAATGCAGAGTGGTGTCCCCTTAGGCATCAGCTAATACAGTAAGAAGGTAGAGCGGTGTCTACTCAGGCATCAGCTAATACAGTAAGAATGTAGAGCGGTGTCCCCTCAGGCATAAGCCGATACAGAAAAATGTAGAACAGTGCCCCTCATGCATCAGCTAACACAGTAACACTGTATAGCGGTGTCCCCTCAAACATCAGCTAATATAGTAAGAATGCAGAGCAGTGTCCCCTCAGGCATCAGCTAATACAGTAAGAAGGTAGAGCGGTGTCCACTCAGGCATCAGCTAATACAGTAAGACTGTAGAGTGGTGTCTCCTTGGGCATCAGCTAATACAGTAACACTGTACAGTGGTGTCATTTCAGGCATCAGCTAATACAATACGGATGTAGAGTGTTGAACCTCAGATATTAGCTAGTACAGTAAGAATGTAGAGCGGTGTCCCTCAGACATCAGCTATTACAGTAAGAGTGTAGAATGGTGTCACCTCAGACATCAGCTAATACAGTAAGAATGTACAGCGGTGTCCCCTCAGGCATCAGCTAATACAGTTAGAATTTAGAGCGTTGCCCTTCAGATAATAGCTAATACAGTAAGAATGTTGAGTGGAGTCCCCTTAGGCATCAGCTAATACAGTAAGAATGTATAGCAGTGTCCCCTCAGACACAAGCTAATAGAGTAAGAATGTAGAGCAGTGTCCCCCTCAGATATCAGCTGATATAGTAAGAATGTAGAGCAGTGTCCCCTCCAACATCAGCTAATACAAAAAGAATGTAGAGCGGTGTCCCCTCCGACATCAGCTAATACAAAAAGAATGTAGAGCGGTGTCCCCTCAGACATCCGTAAATACAGTAAGAATGTAGAGCAGTGTCCCCTCTGACTTCAGCTGATACAATAAGAATGTAGAGTGGTGTCCCCTCAGACAGCTAATACAGTAAGAATGTAGAGCAGTGTCAACCCGACATCACCTAATACAGTAAGAATGTAGAGTGGTGTCCCCTCAGACAGCTAATACAGTAAGAATGTAGGTAGGTGTCCTCCCAGGCATCAGCTAATACAGTAAGAATGTAGACCGGTGTCTGCTCAGACATCAGCTAATACAGTAAGAATATAGAGTGGTGTCCCCTCAGACATCAGCTAACACAGTAAGAATGCAGAGCTGTCCCCCCTCAGGCATAAGCTAATGCAGTAAGAATGTAGAGCGGTGTCCCCTCAGGCATAAGCTAATACAGTAAGAATGTATAGCGGTGTCCCCTCAGACATCAGCTAATACAGTAAGAATGTAGGGCAGTGTCCCCTCAGTCATCAGCTAATACAGTAAGAATGTAGAGCGGTGTCCCCTCAGGCATAAGCCGATACAGAAAAATGTAGAACGGTGCCCCGCATGCATCAGCTAACACAGTAACACTGTATAGTGGTGTCCACTCAAACATCAGCTAATATAGTAAGAATGCAGAGCAGTGTCCCCTCAGGCATCAGCTAATACAGTAAGAAGGTAGAGCGGTGTCCACTCAGGCATCAGCTAATACAATACAAATGTAGAGTGTTGAACCTCAGACATCAGCTGTTACAGTAAGAATATAGAGTGGTGTCCCCTCAGACATCAGCTAACACAGTAAGAGTGTAGAGTGGTGTCCCCTCAGACATCAGCTAATACAGTAAGAATGTAGGTAGGTGTCCTCCCAGGCATCAGCTAATACTGTAAGAATGTAGAGCGGTGTCCCCTCAGACATCAGCTAATACAGTAAGAATGTAGAGCAGTGTCCCCTCAGACATCAGCTAATACAGTAAGAATGTAGAGTGGTGTCCCCTCAGGCATCAGTTAATACAGTAAGAATGCAGTGTCGTTTCAGGCATTAGCTAATACAGTAAGAATGTAGAGCACTGTCCCTTCAGGCATCAGCTAATACAGTAAGAATGTAGAGCGGTGTCCCTTCAGGCATCAGTTAATACAATAAGAATGTAGAGCGGGGTACAATCAGACATCAGCTAATACAGTAAAAATTTGGAGTGGTGTCCCTTTAGATGTCACTTAATACAGTAAGAATGTAAAGCGGTGTTCCATCAAGGCATCAGCTAATACAGTAAAAACGTAGAGCAGTCTCCCCAGAGACATCAGCTAATACAGTAAGAATGTAGTGCGGTATCCCTCAGGCATCAGCTGATACAGTAAGAATGTAGAGCGGTGTCCCCTCAGACATCAGCTAATACAGTAAGAATTTAGAGCGCTGCCCTTCAGATAATAGCTAATACAGTAAGAATGTTGAGTGGAGTCCCCTTAGGCATCAGCTAATACAGTAAGAATGTATAGCAGTGTCCCGTCAGACATCAGCTAATACATTAAGAATGTAGAGCAATGTCCCCTCAGACATCAGCTAATACAGTAAAAATGTGGAGCAGTGTCCCCTCAGATATCAGCTAATACAGTAAGAATGTAGAGTGGTGTCCCCTCATACATCAGCTAATGCAATAAGAATGTAGAGCAGTGTCCCCTCAGACATTAGCTAATTCAGTAAGAATGTAGAGTGGTGTCCCCATCAGACATCAGCTAATATAGTAAGAATCTAGAGTGGTGTCCCCCCAGACTTCAGCTAATACAGTAAAAATGTATCGGTTACGTCTGATAACAGTGGCATCCCTTAGTGAGTCTATATCTGTGAAGAATGCCTAGCACTGTCAAAAGCTGGAAACCTATCAAAAGGAGAAAGTTCAGAAGAAAAAAAATGTAACAAAGGAAGCCTGATTTGTTTTTATTTCAAACTCAAAGAAATAATGTATGGTGAAGGTGTAAGTCAGTGGTTAGGTGCATGAGTATAACTGTCAATGATGGAAACATTTTTAAATCCAGCACTGGAAAAAATGCCACCCCCTCCATGGTAGAGTGACTTTGACAGCAGCATTTTCCAGATATCTGAGCCGACCCAGCTGTAAAGAGAGACAGAGAGTTTATGCAGCTGGTGACCCAGCATCAGAAACAATCAAAGGCTACAGGTAGGACCAGCTGTGATAAGATAAAGCAACTGATTGTCATCGCTTCTTTCCTAAGAGATGTTTTGCAGCTCAGCAGTTCAATCAATGGCAGAGTGGTGGGCATGAAGGCATCACTGACATCACTTGCCGAAGGCAGGGATTCTGATTGATAGTCATTTGTGTTGATGGCTCCTGGCTTCTAGTCTATGGCTTCTTGTAGGTTAACCACTCCCCAGCCCTAGGAGTGTTGCCATAAGATTAACTCCCTGAGAAGTTAGGAGGGTCAATAGGTATGTTTGTCCACTAAGAATCAATTATTGAGGTACCATGGGAAGTGGGTGGGTAGTGGGGAAATATAGGCAGACAAAAAGCAACACAATCAGGTGGGAGAAAAGATTAGAAAAAGCGCATTTCCTGCATGCCTATCTCTCCTGATTCCAGTGGCAGGGACCCTGATCCTAGAATGTGCAGTCACTGTACAGTCTCTATCACCTAATTGCTACACCCACTCATCCTTAGGAAAGCAGAAGGCAGTATGGAATTGTGGTACCCTTCAAGCCAAAAAAAAATACAGGAATGTCTGTGTTTGTACCTTTAAATGTGCTGCCAAAAATGTAGATTGTAAATTTCAATATGGGAAGGAATAATTAGAATTAAAGAATGTACAGCTCCAAATCACAGAAGATAGTCTTCTGAATCATGACAGAGAGGACTCTTTTTCCCAGTTTAAGTAGCTCCTCCCTCCAGTGACTACAGCAATGAGATAACCCACTTCAGTGATGCTGCCAACAGTACCGCAGGTACTGTGGGGTGAAAGGGTGAAACTATCCAGGAAAAAAGTGTTTGAGGGTGTGATCATCTGATCCAAATAATTTTTAATGTATACTGGCTTTTAAAAAACAGTATTGCTTTTGTGGTCAAAACTGTAGTGCTCTGTGTGTGGTCTAAACTGCAGCAACTACATTGTAGCAAACAGTTTGCTACAGTTTAAAAGAAATAAAAGATTTTTAAACTAAAATAAGAGGAGGGAAGATCAGGTGGCAGGGGGCAGAAATGGGATCTGATTTGTTGGGGCAGCAGGGAGGGTGAGCAGATTAGGTACTGCCTGCAGGAAGCCAGGTGTTTTTTTTTTTATTTTTGGTCTTCATTTGACAGCCGAGGAGGTGGGGCATTATCCTTGTAGTTGTGACTGATTCCTTCAGTGGGATAACTAGGGAGTCATTTATCCAGGTAAAAAGATAAAACAAATTCCTTGTCATGAAAGAATACATCACAATGGCTAGCTTTTTGATATTACTTTTTTAAATTAGTGTCCACCCAAAGTAAATTGAAGGAGCCTCTTGTGTTCAGCAACATAATTCAGGCATCATGAAGCATTTAGATCATATTCACCTGTGAGTTATTCTGCTGAACTGGACATAGTGGATGGACTTATTGAAGATGCAGATGCTAATGACAGGATACAAGTCTTTCAACTCTTTTGAAAAAAAAAAATAGGAGAGTTGAACTCTCAAGTCTCATTTTAAAGAAATAACTCCTTGTTTCTACTCTTTTAAGGAGTATAGTATATGCTTATCCCCAAAATTTCTAGAGATGGTTTGGCCTCTGGTGAAGCACTTTCTGGTTAGGAATCTAATATCTCTAAAGTCTTAGCCTTCAATAAGCATACTGAGAAATTACTTGTCTCTGGGGTGGCCACTAAGTAGGAAAACCTAAGAATTGCCCCTCTAAATAGCCTTCACAAAAAGGTAAGATGGCAAAGCTACCCTCATAGGAGATTTAGCTGTCACATGCACATTTGGCATTTACCTGATCTCCTCTGTCTGCAATGAGGCTTTTTCTTCCTTGTGAGGATTATCATAATCTGGAAGAATATGGAGAAAGCTGATGGTATACATAAAAGATCTCAACAGTTGTGATTGGCTGCTACCGGTCATCAACCCACTCTGCAAGGGGACATCCAGGATGTTCTATTTGAGCTCTTCCTTGATGGAGAAAATGCAAAAACATGATAGCCTACATAGGCACATGCCATACATCTCAACTGTCCATATTTGCTCACACAGACCTTTGATGCCTATACTTGGTTTTTGCATTTCAACTGTCCAGATTTGTGCAGAACGTCCAGATTTTTGCTTCATATGTTTGATCTGTTCCTCATAAGATTTGTAGTTTTCTGACAAATCACTGAAGACTGAAGTCACTAAATAATGACATATGTTTGGGTTTCAGCCTTTATAACCTTTCTAAGTTTACAAGAGACATATTTAAAATCTGTCCCTGTTTGTAGGCCTTTGTCCCCTCATTATGTTAGGCTTTGTCCAGATTTCTTGTAATAAGAGGTTGAGAGGTATGGTGCATGCTTGATTCTGCTACCCTAGCCAGTGAATCAACATGATTAAAACTACAGTGTACTACACGATAGCCCACTGTGGAAGCCATACACAGTGATCATCACTGAGCTCAGACTTGATAATAGCTGAAAGCAATTGCAGTATCCAGTCTACTAGGTAGGATTACAATCATGGTAAGTGACACATTTCAGAAATCTGAACTCCAGCATGCCAGCAGATAACATCATCTTACTAATCATCTAAAGCTTTACACTATTTGTCAGGCAGCAAGTAGAAAAAATGCAGACATCTCTGGCCCTGACACTGGACTATACAAATCACACAGGAATCTACCCCAGGATACCAGGTTAACATATCAGTCACTAAGCTGCAATAGTATAGATGTACAGTATACTTGCATTTCAGCTAGTGGATGGGTAGACCGTCTACCGTCATTTGTACCCACCAAGCTATTTGCTGCTGGTGATTTTTTTTTCCAGTCCCTGACATTTGCTGAAGCAGGAAACTGGAATGCATTCAATCCCTCACTAATTAAAGGTAAGGGTACAATGCATAGGGACTATGAGGCTGCCTTGAGGATGAAATTGCCTCCAGGAAGGTATGAGCAATATCTGCTCTTTGCTTCTTTTAGCTTTTGATGATGGTTTGGTGCAGGCTTGGGTCTATGTTTGGGATCCTTCTACAATTCTCCTTACTGGGCGCTCTCAGTCTGTCACTATATTCTGACTAGTAGGATCAGCCTTGAAAATCTGCCACCAGCATGTTCAGATGGCTGGGTTTGTGCTGCTGGTATTTAGGCAACAGCAGCGCATTATGCTCCTCCCCCAAGCACTATAAATAGCACTGCTCCAGGTGTTGGCTGACTATAAGTCAGCCACAGGAATAATTCAATATAGTGTATGTCTCAAATGCAGGAACTTTTCCATGAATATATATCAGGACAGAGATGCAAACTATGTGAGCAGCAGAGATGCACTGGCTAGCTATGCTCATATTGAACAGTATATACTACTACAACATAGCAGAGGGTGTGCATTTATCTAAATGAGAAAGCTTCAGAGAACAACAGCCAATCTAAGAGAATAAGACTGCATATCTTACTGTAGATCAACTGAGAAGGGCTTTTATTATCTGATCTATAACCAGAATCCTTTAATATATCTACAACATGAATTAATACTACAATGACACGACTGCAGAACAGAGATATGAGAAGAATGCTCAAATTTATAACATGCTCCATTCTGTTATGATTGTATAAAGCAGTTTATTAAGGAGCAATCCCTTGTAGAAAAGACTTCACTGCAGGAAGGATAAAGTGTATATACATCTGAAGTTCTGCTACATACATATATGGCAGCGCCAATTAAATGATTGAAGTGAACTCTATTGCCTTATATACATGATAAATCACATCATCCATGTGCTACAGCATACAGATTAGGTGCATTCCTATCATTCAGGTTAATAGCATACCTGTATTAATATATACTTTAAATGTAGTGTGCATAGTACTAGTTTAAACTAGAAATACATTTATAGTTTCATCTTGTTGAAAATATGCCCCTATATTTACTGTATATTTACAACAGATTGCTCTTAAAAGGCTAAAACAATTTAAACAGTAACAAAAAAGCATAGGTACTGGCTGGCATTAGTAGACAAATGGTACATAGCATAATGCTAATTAGCATGCATGGCATCCGGGCACAGGGTGTGGATGATTCTAAGACATGTATAATGCATATCTTCTTACCTGTGTTCTGCCCCATGCAGTAAACTCCCAAATATTACAACTACACGTGTTAACAAATCCCAGTTCTTATGTCCTTATGTTGATTGAACCTCACAAAAGTATTCCCGAAATTCTGAAATAATTTAGTGTTAGTGCAAAGTACCAAAACAATGTCTCTAGTTAGCAAAATGTTATGGAATCTGGATTTCTACGATTTCACAGTGGCTAAAGATAGAGTGCATATTTTATTTTAGAAGAAAAAGAGTTAATTTTCTTTTCGGATTATTGGAAATGTCATCAACAGTCTTACCCAAAAACATTATCCCTGTATGGTACCTGCATTTATGCAATCATACTCCTATTTGTACATAGGTAAGCAGTAGGCTGGCTGCCCTTATGGGCCATTTTAAGCCTAGCCAATTTCCCTCAAGGGTGAAAATCAAACTCTGTACCTTTTGTGGGCAAGTTACACACCGTAATCATTATGCCAACTCCCAACATGTCACATGTTCCATATCCCCCCACACCTGTATACTCATTATGCCAACTCCCAACATGTCACATGTTCCATATCCCCCCGCACCTGTATACTCATTATGCCAACTCCCAACATGTCACATGTTCCATATCCCCCCGCACCTGTATACTCATTATGCCAACTCCCAACATGTTACATGTTCCATATCCCCCCGCACCAGTGCATATCTTGTTACATGTTTGTAATTTTTCTGTGAAAAGAATTAGTTCTAAAGCTGCCATCTGTTTAGTACTTCCTGAACCAAATGCTTATTTCTGCAAAGAACTGCTTTCAAGAAGCAAACAGCTAAACTAAATTATAAAAATGCACCTTATGCTATTATACTGAAAAATAAGATGCAATAAACCTAGTTAAATCCTGTCTTCTTCTTTAGTTTGTGACCTTCTTGCAGTATCAAGTACCAAGAAACTGAAATTGGACAAATAATGTTGCACACTCTCTGTGCCACTGTCATTTTGTGACACCTTAGGGTGCTTTAATATTTTATTCTTATTTTTGTTTAAATCTGTCATTACTTACATGTCAGGTTAGCTTAGATATTTTTTGTGTTATGGATGTATTTGTTGCAATGTTTTTCTTTAGTCTGATCTACAGTTCCTGTTCAACTTCGGTTTAGTATGGATTTCAATTCTGCAAGTTGGAAACATGGTGACTTTTGATGTATGTGGACTTTGTTTTTTGTTATTGTATGGAAAATGAAGCCTTCATTATCAAGTGGGGGCAGAAGGCTTGTCCCCTGCAGAAATATTGTTTTAATAACTTTCTCTACTTTTCTCAGTGATAATACTTTTACAAAGAGTTATGTTAGTTCAGTGTCTTGATTTCTCTTTTTCTGATATTCATTTGTTTCAGCATTGAGCATACAGCGAGCACATTGCATGGGTGCCAGTAGTATGTGTTAGAACTATTTTAATTATTATATTGAATCTTTACAGATTTTCTTCCCAGGTATCCCATTAAAAGGATTTTGTACCATGTAATTTCTCATCCTGCTAATCAATAATAAATCAGGCAATATTCTATGCAATCTCTAAAAAGTACATTCAGCCTACTCCAAGAAAAAGAAACTAGAGCTAACTGCTACAATACATAATTGTTCTACCTGGCAATAAAAATAACCTTAAGTTTAAGTTTTACCGAATTGCATGGGTGCCAGTAGTATGTGTTAGAACTATTTTAATTATTATATTGAATCTTTACAGATTTTCTTCCCAGGTATCCCATTAAAAGGATTTTGCACCATGTAATTTCTCATCCTGCTAATCAATAATAAATCACGCAATATTCTATGCAATCTCTAAAAAGTACATTCAGCCTACTCCAAGAAAAAGAAACTAGAGCTAACTGCTACAATACATAATTGTTCTACCTGGCAATAAAAATAACCTTAAGTTTAAGTTTTACCGGTGGGTTCATACAAGCTAACATGCTTAAATGTCTGGAGCTGTGTATAGCTACTCCAGAAAATGAAAATATTACTGCAAAAATTGGCCTAAATATGCTATGATTACAGAATAGAAATAAAAAGGGAGATGAAAATAGTGCATACAATATATATGCATGAAATAATAATAATTTCTGTTCTTGGAAATGTTTCTGTACTTATTCCTTCCTATGAGAAATGCAGTAGCATAAGTGTGAGATTGTTTGCTCTCTCTTTTTCGGTATAAAATGAGAGATCATTTCACAGCCCATCAAACTCCTGCATTTGGTCAAAATATTCATGATAATAAACGTACAGAACAGAAAATAAATGGAATCTGTAAAGTGCTGAAGCAGTTGCAGAATTCAGTACTGTGGAGTTCCTATTTTGTGTGGTTGTTTTTTTCTGTCATTATTACAAAATATAACACTCTCAAACAGAAAAAGGGAAATTAAAAATCAAATGCCACAGTTCCTTGTGTAGTAATGTTTATGGTCCCTTAAAGAGGACAAGTAGTTATAATTCACCATCGTTGCCTCCATAACCCTTTTTGAAAAACTGTGTGAGCCTAACATTAGCAATAGGTTTTATAAAATGTTTTTTAATGCTTCTACTAGTTTAGATGATGATGATATAAAGTTGTTACACAATTTGACATATTCCAAAGACTTGCACATCATGAAGCTAGATAAAGGGGGCAGGGCAGTTATCATGGACAACTTCTTCTATATAGCCATGATGATGAATGTTTTACATAATGGGGAATTTTTTGTCTCCAGTTCTATTAACGAGGTCAGCATAGTCCATCATAAAGTTGATTTGAGCTTGAAGACCTTTTTTCTGGATTTTGAATTTTCAGAGGACAAAATGAATTTTTAAGGGTGAAAAAAAACCAATAATTTCATCTATCTTTGGTGTACCAAAGGTGCACACATCTCTGACTGATTCCCCCTATGAAATCCATTGTCTCTTCGATGGGATCCAAAATGGAATCATTAGCAAAATATCAGGACTTTAAACTAAAAAAGATATTTTTGAAGATAAACAGTATGTTCTTGTGGGCTCTTGGCATTTATTGACACTTTGAGTACTTGTAAATATAGACAAGGGATTTTTTTTCCTATCTATTGATGTTAAAGATTTATTTTTAGTCAATGAGGGTATGGAGATTTTTAACAAAGTTCTTACAATAGGCAGCAGTTTTGATTATATAATACTATTAAGGTATTAAATACATTAATGAAATTGGTATTTGTACACTTTGAAGGTGAATATTTTAAACAAACAACCAGGGTGGTTATGGGTACATCTTTGGCGCCTATATTTGCCAACATCATATTATGGTGGTGGAAAAAAAGTATATTTTTGGTTCCAATTATATTAACAACTTCTATAAATATTTCAGATTCATAGATATCCTTATCTTATGGGAAGGTGATGCAGATGGTGTAACAGAATTCTTGCAAAATATTAACTCTACTATTGATTTTTTTAGAATTTACACATCAGATAGGTTTCAAAAGTTGCCACTATTTTGATGTTGAACTTTATAAGAGTAAGATCAATAGGTGTTATGATCTAAGATCTGTAGGAAAACAACATATTCAAATTCTTTCTTACATTTTGATAGCCACCGCCCATATTGGCAGAAGAAAAAGTTGTCGAGTGAAATGATACGACTGTTGAGGTTGACCACTGTGATATTATACTATACTCCACAGAGATAACCCAATTACAGCATATGAACAAAAAGTCTGGCAGGCACACATGGACCACAAAACCAGTTGCAAACAAATCCAATGCACAAGGAGAAGTTACAATCACTTTTTATTCGCAGAAAAACACAATAAAATAAGTGTTTATAGATGCTTCTTAATTTAATTTAATTCACTTTATATGTGTTCCGTATGGTTTTATATAGTGTGACACAGAATGTTTCATTAAACTTTTAGTTTATTTATAAATATTTAACATTTTCATGTATTTATATTTATATATCTTTGGATCTGTTTATGAAATGCAGTTTCCTTTAAGTGCAATAATGATCCTGTTGGGATGTCATTTCCCACTTCTGATTTGATTGGTTAGGATGGTGGGCGTATTCTGACTTCTGCTTTTAGAGTAACTGCTTTTAGTGTTTGGTACTTTGTCTGATGAAGTCTCCAATAGTTGATGATGAAAGCACTTATTTTATTGTGTTTTTCTGTGAATAAAAAGTGACTATAACTTCTCCTTGTGCCTTGGATTTGTTTGCAATTGGTTTTGTGGTCCATGTGTGCCTGCCAGATTTTTTTGTTTTCCTGCAGTTTGTGGTTCTGGTGTATTTTCAAATTACAGCATATGTTCATACAGATGGAATATCCTGGGACCTACTTAATGAGTTGGCTAACTATGTTGGAACTCTTAGGCATTCTCGCTACCAACCATTATTACAATAACTCAGTACACTGGTAACAAAGAATGAAAAATATAACAATTATAATATTACTATGACAACAGCTTTTGACAATAACAATACACAAATGAGGTCAATATTGGGAAGAATTGGAAAAGTGTTTTGGGGGTATTTGATCTTACTAAAAAACTTGGTGATGTGCCCAGATTTTTATATAAGAGAGGTAGAAATTTGAAAAATATATTTGAATGAAATAATAGTAGAAACCATTTATACTGGACCCATTAAGAGGAATGAAGAAATGTGGTAGATGCAGTCAATGTAGTTTTATTAACGAGACAAATAATCTGGTAATAGGTGGATTACCCTAAGCTATTAGCTGTAAAATCTAAGTTTGGAATGAATACGAGAGGGGATACATATGTAGCATCTTGTTTGTCGTGCCCTCCATTTTATATTGGTAATACTAAAAACAGTCTAAAAACTAGGATTTACCACTACCTTTATACAATAAAAAGGAAATGTACTAACGCTCTGGACAAACACTCAGGTGAATGTAAGACTTTTAAAAAATTAATTTTCTGTATATTGAAAAAAGTATTTAAAAATACTAGGGGTGGTAATTGGTCTGCTAAAGTGGAGTCTAGAGAAGTACACTGGCAGACCTTATTGAATGCTACTGAAACCCAAGATCTGAATAACCGTATTTCTTTGAACAGTATTCTGCGATTAAAACCCGATGAAATATGAGGTACTAATTAAATAAATAAATATTTTTCTTCCCTTTTGGTACTTTTTAATGTATTTTTATTAAGGGCATACAATGAATTAAATCAATTGTAGTGATCAGTAATATGACATTTTATGTGTATGTTACTTTAAACTCTGTTGTTTTTAGCCAATTAATGTACTGTGAAAGATGGGGTCTATATTAGGACATCGAAGATTCAAAACTTCGAATGTTCTAATATCTAACCCTATTCAGCGAAAGCTGAAAATTACGAAGCAACAGAAAACCGAATTATTTCCTAGGGAAAGAATTTGGTTGTCTGTTTCTGTTGCTTCGGTATTTTCAGCGCTGTGTTGGAAAGTTACGGGAAAGGTCCAGGTAAGTGTGCGATTGAGTGCGGGTTAGGTTAGTTAGGGTTAGGGTGCGGGTTAGGTATGTGTGCGATTGTGTGGATGTGAGGGATAGGGTGCAGGTTAGGTATGTGTGCGATTGTGTGGACATGAGGGTTAGGGCGTGTTAGGTGAGTTAGGGTTAGGGCGCGGGTCAGGTAAGTGTGCAATTGTCTGGATGTGAGGGTTACGGTGGGGTAGGTGAGTTAGGGTTAGGGCGCACGTGAGGTGAGTATGTGATAGTGACGGACCTTAGGGTTAGGGTTTGGGTTAAGATAAGTGGATAGTTAGTGGTGTGTGTATAGTTTAGTGTAGGGTTAGGTGTAAGATTTTAGGTGTATGTGTGTGAATTGTTGTTTGTTTGGTGTGCTTGTGTTGTGTGTGTGAGTTTTGGAACAGCGAATCTATTCCCTAGAAAAAATTGGCTGTTCTGTATGTTCAATGTTTTCAGCTTTTGCTGAATAGGGTTTGATATTAGAACATTCGAAGTTTTGAAATTTCGATGTTCTAATATAGACCCTGAAAGATGTGTAAAAATGCCTTGTTAGCTCCTATTTTTGAATCTGATGAAGTTCCGAAATAATAAAAGGAATGAAAGTGTTAATTTGTAACACCTTACTATCAGCTGTCGTCTGATTTAGAATTTCTTTTTTCCTGTTATTATTAGTATGGATATGTGAAACAGTACTAGATGTTTAGGGTTTGGTTTCAAGCAGGTAAGATACATTGCAAGAGCTTCAGTGTGCTCAAGAAGTATAAAGAGAAATTGTTTCCCCAACATTTTGGCACATAATCCTATGTTAGCAAATGCATCAAATTAAGAAAATATTTAATCTTGAAATATGATAAATAAAACAAAGGTCACATTTATGCACTTAGAAATTAAGGTTTTCTAGGCAGATGTATTTGTCCATATATACCTGCTGGGGTGCTGTTTCATTTTAGTTTAGTATAGGGGTTAGACTATTTGGAGTGTGGTGTTAGTCAACACAAGGAAGGAATGGAGTGGAATTGACAGGGAGGAAGAGGAAGGAGAGTTAGAGTTAGGTAAGAGGGTGGAGTGGGGGTGAGGTTATTTTTAACCTGGTTTGGAGGTGGTCTGACCTGTTTGGCATGGGCATTTGCTGCTGCACTCTTCCAGCCTTCTTTCTTTTGTACTGGTTGTTTTATTGTTTAGATTTTGGTAGGCAGAGTAAAACAGGTTTATTGCTATCAAAACCCTCTTTTCTGTTTCCCTTTCCTCCTTTTCTCTTACCTTTGTTTTACTACATAACTTGGAGTGAGAGGTGGCACGCTGCTCCAAGGATTGGGTTTGGTTAAAATACAGTGAGCAACATGTTATAACACTGCCCGTAGTATTTACTGGTTATGGACAATGATTCTTGAACACTTTTTAGTTCTGTAAAAATTTATTCACTGGATTCTTTCACGGGTACAGGAAATCAACTAAATCAGCAGTGATAGCAATAAGGAAATGTTTTGCACCTGTAAAGCCTCTTCAGTCAGAGTCATAGTTCCAATCTTATTGTACTATGAGAATCTGATCATTTACCTCTTTCTTCATGAAGTAGTGTGACAACTAAGATGCTCATCTACAGATAAGCACTTCGTGATGCTGCGTGAGAAACCCTCATGGTAACTGCATCTTTGTTCATTCTAAGTTTAAGTGTATTGTAGCTTAAGCTTTGATCCTTGAGTAGATAAGAAAACAACAAAATGATACTGGGGAAATTAACTACCTTGTGAGATTAGGCAAACTCTCCCCACAAAGCTACTTAAAAAAACAGTTTATTTAGAGACAGAAAAAAAACAAAGGCAAGAGGGGATGCAGGAAGACATTGAAAAAGAAATTGGTAGTGCAAAAGGTCATGTGAAGAGAGACAGGACAGTAATAGGAGTGAAGAAGTGAAAGAGGAGCAGAGTCGAGGAGTAAACACATTTGAGTAGTGTGAGATTGAGCAAGTTTCACAGCTTTCAATGAAAGGCTAGGTGAGTTTTCACATGGTCAACAAAAGGTGACAGGAGGCTTTGTGCTAAAAGATAAGGTGACCTGAACTAGTAGCTGTTTGATAGAAAAAGGTGTATAGGAATATTAACTGAAATTATGGTGATTCAATTTTTATTAGGGAATTGTGTTAGAGGTGAGATGTGTATGTTAATTATGATGATGTTTGAGATTTGTAGTGTGAGGTTTTTGAGGAGGGTAAATTAGTGAATTTTAAAAGTGATGGTGATCAGTTTTGAAGTTAGAAGTAGGTTTAGTTTGTTTTAAGGTTTAGAAGGCAAAGTTTGGAATGGAGAGCCAGTGGCAAATCTGGCTATACTGTGGTGGGCATTATTTAGTTTCTTCAGATTTAGCTTTTAGATATGTTGATAAAGGAAGGAGAGGCATACAGTAATGAGAAATAAGAAAGGTAGGAGAGAGAGCCACTCGAGCAGTTAAGTTTTTATTGTCAAAGTAGCTACAGAAGAAAAGCGATTTTCTGTTCAGGGCTTAACTGATTATCTATTCAGTCACTTAAATTTAGCAATTATAGTCAGTGTTTAGCCTATTAGATATGGGCACACCTGGAGGTTTGGTGTGGGGGTGGATTTAAATGATAGATAAGGAAGGGGAAGCAAGAGTTTGTTTAATTGTGTGGATGAAATTTTTTTTTGGATTAGATTTTTTGTTTTGTGGTGATTTAGAGGAATTTAGTGTGTGTTGAACAGATTGAACTGCTGCAGCAGTGGAGAATTGCAGAGTGGAGAAGAAAGCAATGGATTGCAGTGGAGAGTGGAATCATCTGCATACAAGGGAGGTTAGGGGAAAGTGGAGTTGAAGAGTGGAGGGAACTAGGATGAAAGGGGAGGGGACCTGGGATGAACTGGGAGGGGGTTGGGGATGAAGGAGAGATAGAGAGCTGGGAGAGCTGTCCCAGAGGATGAGTTGTTTCATATGAGTCAAGGCGAGAGTCAACCATTGTAAAATTTGTAGGTATCAAGGATTGGAGGATAAGTGATCAAGGGTAAGTTGAGAGTTGGGACCTTGAGAGGTCCAGAGAGACGTCTTTTGAGTGCAGAGGAGTTATTAGTTGTTATTGCGGTATTTATTAGTGTAGGAGTTGTGAAGGTCAGGAGGGCAGAAATGGGCATGTGAAGTTCTGGCATTGTTATTATAAATCCAAGTTATTATTCAGGAGATGATGGGAGTAGCTGTGAATGCAGCTGCGCTTTATTAGAATTTAGATAGAGGAGTGAAGAAGGGCAAGTAGGCTCAAGTTTGGAGAGTTGGAATTGGTTTTGGTCCTTTTTCCAGAGGGGGGGGGATTTTTTCCAGCAGGCTGATTTTGGATCAGTTATAGTTCTGTTTATTAAGATGGAGACTGGGTAGGCTGTAGGTTTGAGGCTAGCTTGTTGTTTTCGCTTTATGAGTTGGAAGCAGATGAGGGGTGCAGGGTTTGAGTTTTAGTAGTTTTAGATGTAGGTAGTTTGTTGAGACGGTGTAGGTGGTGGTGGGTGTGTAGTGTGTAGGGTGGGGGGGGTGGGGGGAGGAGTGGGGAGTGATTGCAGGAGAGAGAGAGCTCAAGTGAGAGAGAAGAGTTGAAGTTGAGGGTGTTGGCGTTTGGTTTGGGTTGTGGGGTAGATGTTTTGGTGGTAAGTTTTGGTGGGGTAGTGATTTTGTAGTTTGTGGATTCCTTGAGTTTTATTTGTTTTTTTTTTTTTTTGGTTTTATTGATATTTATATTGGTCTCATTCTTATAGGTAGTTTTATTTTTTGTTTTTTGTTTTTGAGTTTTTTTGTTTTTTGTTTTTTTGTTTTGTGATATTTTATTTTTTTCCATTTATTCCTTATTCCATTCTTTATATTTGTAGTTTTTTTAGTGTTTAGTTGTTTTTGAGAGCCATGGGGCAGCTCTGGGGAAGACTGACTAAGAGGAAGAGAGGCATAGGTAGGGATTGAATTGGAGAAATGGGTTACTGTCATATGGTGGGCTATTTATTGGGAGGTATTTCAGAGTTGACCAGTTCTATTTTTGTTGATTTTTTGAAGAAAGGATGTTAGGTATATAGTTCTGTTATATATGGTACGTTGGTTTTGGGATTGTTGGATATTTGAATGAATTTGTAGTGATAGAGAGGTGAGGTGGGTGGTGTGATATTGTTCCTTTTATTTTTCCTGGAGGCATTGTTGTTGTTGTTCCAGTCCAGTATCCAGTCTAGAATGGTTTGTTTGTGGGTGTATTCCTAGTAGGGAGTATGGGTTGATGAATGTTGAAAAAGATTAAAGAGATGGTGTGTGTGTGGGGGGGGGGGAGGATAGCAGGAGTACCAGTCAATGAAGTCACCCCTAGATTTATGGTTTAAGGGACAGGAAGAAACAGGAACAGGATGATTTTTCTAGGTATTAATGTTATTGCCTGGGGGGATGTAGGAGCATATTATGTTTATAGCCTTGGATTTATTAACGTGGAGTTTGGTACACTTTATGATGCATTTGATGTATAATTGTGAGCAAAACTGCAAGCCTGGTGTAATGTGACCCCTCGCATCCTTCTACTCTAAGTTCCTTTTTATTTTTTTGTTAACAGGAGGTACAAATGCCTTAATGCATTTCCCATGCCTCCATATCTTGTGTGAATCACTAAATCTTCTAAATGCATACAGTGTTACATCATTTGTTTATGTATGACATATCCATGCACAGAATTGCATTACATCATGTACTGCATAGCATGCATCAGTGCAGAGCATGCATCAGGGAAGAGTGATGTTATGTTCATGCTATTCATATGCCTGTTGTTAGTCATACACATGCTGTTGCTATACTTGTATTAGGTGAATGGGTTTCTCTCTGTGTTAAATGACAGAGGTTTTCTTTTGGCTGATTTGATAAAAATGTCCCCTTTTGATAGTGTATGTCTACAAATTGTAAAAGTAGGTCATTGTACTGTTATACTGTGTGAGGGAGGTTTCCTCTCCAGTAATTTATTGAAAATAAGCCCTGCTTAGTAGGACCAGTTGGTTCAACAAAGAAAAGAAATGTAAAAATAAATAAATACATGTATGAACAAAAGAGGATGATGCATTCCTCTGCATGTCCTGGGCAGGTCATGAGTTATAGTGTGAGGGCCTGCCTACCTGACCATACTGATCACAACTCCTCCACATCCTCGGCCACCACAGACCTACAATCCTCTGAATCCCAGCCTCCATGAGTATTAACCAGGGTATCCACCTAGCATGTTCCCACACCTCAGAATAGACTGCCCCACCACAACCATCAAGTTTCTAGAGCTGGTAATTGAACTCAAGTTACCTACAGCCATAGTCGGGGCTTAATACCTCAATGTCACTAGTGTAATCAGTCATTCAAAATTAATAACATGATTAGGATTTCAAAGTTCTAACAGGATAAATAAACATCCACAGAGAAAGAGAAAGGATGGGGCGCACCAAAAATAAGTTAAACCACTTGGATGGTGCAGTGGTGCAGCGGTAGCATTGTCGCCTCAGAGCAAGTGGTTCTCTGGTTCGATTCTCAGCTGGATTGCCTTCTGTGTGGAGTCTGCATGTCCTTCCTGCATTCATGTGGGTATCCTCCTACATTACAAAGACATGCATCTGGAGTGTTTCTCCCTGGGCCTCCACTGAAAATTGGCTCCATTCCAAGTTGGACTTTCCCAATTAAATAAAAATAAAAGACAAATCAGTTGCCACAGATCCCCAAGCAATACAAAAAAGCTGACCACCATGAATAAATAAAGGGGTTAACATCATTCATCTCCAACATGTTTAAAGCCTATCTTTGTCTAATGTAGTACCTACAAAAAACATCAAGCTACTGGTTTTAAGCCTCTCTTGCATTTATCACTAACTTGCTGTGTTTCTGTCAATCATGGTGAATTCAGGGGTAAAATTATTTACAACAGCTATACTCTAGATCTGTCAGGTGAAGCATTTCAAGCTCCCCCTTCATCTTGAAGTTGTATGTGCAAGGGTTTTTACAATTGTCTTCCTCACCAGTATAGTGGTATGTATCCCACCTGTCACACAAGAGACCACAGATCAGTTTCCTAAATGGGAGTAGCTGCACCTTTAGTTTCATAGTTAGCACACAGAATTAAGGCTATGAACTACTTCCTCTGGTACAGAGTTTGATTCCCCTCAACCCTCATTTGTTACTGTGTGACCTTGAACTAGTCACTTCACAAGACAGTATTCTGGAGGACCTAGGATCTTTAATGGTGTTGAACTAGTCACTTCACAAGACAGTATTCTGGAGGACCTAGGATCTTTAATGGTGAGCTGCACTGCATACCTAGTAGCTACCCATGAACCTAAAAGGGAAATAGACTCTGTTAGCTTTGCTCACACATGTTATATCAGTTTCTGCAATGCTAGCTTTAACCACTGTTTTCACTTATTGTCTGTTGACAGTGGGAAAAAAAATCTTTTGTTAGGACCATTGCCTAACTCTCTCAAAACATGCCAGCAGTAGTTTTACCCACTAAGATAACCTACCTGATGTTAACAGTCTGTGGAAGAAGAAGCAGTGCCTTAATTGTCCTTATGTGAAATATGCCAACAATTTTATCCAGCGTGGTAAAAGGAAAAACTGCAATTCACTTTTCAAACAATGGCATTTATTTAACTCTCTCTCTCTCTCTCTCTATATATATATATATATATATATATATATATATATATATATATATATATATATATATCTCTGTGTGTGTGTGTGTGTGTGTGTGTGTGTGTGTGTGTGTGTGTGTGTACCAAAATTAATATACTGCATTCAGTAGATTTAATACCTGATAAAAACTTTTAAAGAAAATAGAAAAAAATGTTAACTTTATTTTTATGGTATCCTAAAAAGTTGAGAATTGCTTATAGAAGTCTTACAGAACTCATATAAGATTATGGAAGCATGGTGGTATTAGCTTCCCAGATGTAGAATCTTATTATTACTGCTGCAAATTTTAACTGCATTGTACTCTGGAAAGACTAAACTTGCACTAATCAATGGAAAACACTTAGGAGCAGATTATACTAAACTCTTACAAGTTTATCAAATATGACAAATTAGAAATATGTAACTATCGTTTCATCTGGTTAATAAAATTTACCTTACAAGGAACCATCTTGTGGGCCAAGATCCATTTAACACACAGTGTGTGTTGAAGTATTGTGTCGGTCTAGCACTTTCACCTGCTAGAGGTCAGGCCAGAGTAATTAAAACAAACCACACACACACACATACACACTGAGATGGAAGAACATGTGTCTATGTGCTTCATCTCTTCTACTGACAAAGCTCCTCTGGCATCTCTTTTCAGTGTTTATTAAGTTTTATTAATTCTACTGTACTGATGTCATAATTACACTTCATTTCAACATGGTCATTGGAGGTATTTCAACAACCAGCTTGTGGAGAAACTGGTCTTGGGCAATAAGTACTCATGAAATTGTTATACTCATTGAATGAACATATGTGAGGTACTGTTTTATAAAACAGTTGACAGAAAAAGATTAACAAATAAAAAAAAATATATGGATTTTGTGATTTTGGTTGAAAGTGGTAGAAAGGGCACTGCTATCATCTGTCATATAATGTAGAAAGGTTCATGGCCTTCTTTTCTAATGTGTTTTTCTTTGACAGTAAATACAATTCAAGGCAAGAGGTATCAGCATATGTCAGGAAATGGACTGAAGTAAATTTTGTGATTCATTGAAGAATGTCAGTTAATTTTGAGTGTTTAAAGGGCATTCAAATGATATTAAAAGACAGCCATGAAAACAGCCCCTTAGCACAAGTTTTATGTTAAGTTGCTCATATATGATTGTGTTTGAAAAATATATATTTTTTAATTTGCAAGGTAATGTATACTTCATTTACAAGAAAAGTGTCTTTTCATTTGAATATTTTCTACTAAATTGTCAAAGAGTAAACAAAACTATTATGCACTCCACTCTTGGCTACATAAAACCATGTTATACAGATCATTTTTTCACTTGGTACTGGAAGCGTGTAAATGTGTGTGTGTGTGTGTGTGTGTGTGTGTGTTTTCAAGTATTAGTGTGCATCAGTGATGGACTAGAATCCTATCCAGTATTATTCCTCTGACTTATACCCTCGGAATATCTGCATAGGATCTAGTTACACCACATCCCTGAAAATGGTAGATGAGTTATTAGACAATGAATCTTCTGTAGCTACATTTAATCAATTCAGTCTGAATAAAATAAGGAAATTTCAACTTTAATAGTGCCTTATAATTTTTTTCTTTCTTCGCAAAGGATGATAGGAATTAAATCTTACCCTTGTTGCAGACGGAGGATGGTAGAGCCATGGTAGATATCGAATAACAGCTTTATTATCCCGGTGATTCCCCCTAGTAACCTCCACTGCTGCAATCTGTGCCAGGCCAACTTTCAGGTGCCCACCAAAGGTATCTTCATGTAAAGGCTGAGAGCAGGTTTTCATATGGTTCTAGAGAATGTTTATTTCAGCATTAATTAAAAAAAAATCTTAACACAGACAAATAAATGACAGTCAAGGTGTAAAGATTAGTACTAGGCTAACAGCTTGTATGCCATTTTAAGCCTAGCCAATTACACCACATGAGAATCAAACCCTGCTGCTTGTGTTTGGAAGGTAAATACCTTAACCATTATGCCAACCTCAAATAATATTTTACATGCACTCAGCTGTCAAAGATAATGACAGATAATGACTTAGCAGTGAAGTTTAAACCAGAAACACTGGCAAATCCCATCTATCAACAAATTACGATAAGATTCCTTTATTGTAATTCCAAAGGTACAACAAAATTTGTAGCAGTCCTCCTAAGGTGCATTCACATAAAATGAACAGGAGTAAATAAGAGAATACAATACAATACAATGCCAGACAATACAATATAATGCAGTACAAAGTTATTGCACTTGCGTATAATTGCACATGAAACAAATAAGGTAAGGTGCACAGGAATGTAAACATAAATGTTATAGTGCAAATAGCTATTATCCCACTCAATGTGAGTATTTAGCATTGTTCAGCTCATGTATGGTTCTGGGATAGAAACGGTTCTTAAGTCTGTTTATCCAAGATGGACTGGATCTGAACCACCTGCTAGAAGACAGCAGCTCAAACAGCTGATGTCCAGGATAAGAAGAATCTTTCACGGTGTTGGTTGCCCTGCTGAGACATCGAGAGGTGAAGAGTTCTTCCAAAGAGGGCAGCAGCCAAAGATTTTTTGGGCAGAGTTAATGATCCTTTGAAGGGCTTTCCTGTCTGCCACTGAGCTGTTGGCATATCATGGGAAAATGCAGTATGTCAGCACACTTTCAATAAAACAGCGGTAAAAAGACACCAGTAGCTTCTCCTGAAGGTTGTTTTTCCTGAAGATCCTCAGGAAATGGAGTCTCTGTTGTGCTTTCTTGACTGCCTCCCTGATGTTTACGGACCAAGAAAGATCTTCTGCCACGTGTACACCTAGAAACTTGAAGGCAGGAACCCTTTCCACAGTCTCCATTGACATATATTGGGTTGTGATCTGTGTTGTGCATCCAGAAATCTATTATGAGTTCTTTTGTTCTGGTAGAGTTCAGGGCAAAGCTGTTGTCAGTACGCCATGCAACCAGCCTTTGAACTTCATCTCTATATGCTGTCTTGTCTCCTCCTGAATTAAGTCCAACCACTGTGGTGTCATCCACAAACTTAATGATGGTATTAGTAGAATGAGAGGCAACACAGTCGTGGGTGTAAACAGAAGGGGGCTCAGCACATAGTCTTGTGGGACACCAGTGTTTACCATGAGAGTGGAACTGCAGACACATTCATTTGCTATACCTCATTATTCATTTGGTAACAGATGTGGCTAATGTTCTTCAGCAATGATCCCTTTTGGATTGGGAGAGACAATATATTACACAATTACTACTGTAGATTTGCTCACACATGTTATATCAGTTTCTGCAATGCTAGCTTTAACCATCGTTTTCACTTATTGTCTGTTGACAGTGGGAAAAAAAATCTTTTGTTAGGACCATTGCTTAACTCTCTCAAAACATGCCAGCAGTAGTTTTACCCACTAAGATAACCTACCTGATGTTAACAGTCTGTGGAAGAAGAAGCAGTGCCTTAATTGTCCTTATGTGAAATATGCCAACAATGTTATCCAGCGTGGTAAAAGGAAAAACTGCAATTCACTTTTCAAACAATGGCATTTATTTAACACTCTCTCTCTCTCTCTCTCTCTCTATATATATATATATATATATATATATATATATATATATATATATATATATATATATATATATATATATATATATATATATATATATATATATATATATATATATATATATCTGTGTGTGTGTGTGTGTGTGTGTGTGTGTGTGTGTGTGTGTGTGTGCGCGCCTGTGCGCCTCTGTGTATACTGCATTCAGTAGATTTAATACCTGATAAAAACTTTTAAAGAAAATAGAAAAAATGTTAACTTCATTTTTATGGTATCCTAAAAAGTTGAGAATTGCTTATAGAAGTCATACAGAACTCATATAAGATTATGGAAGCATGGTGGTATTAGCTTCCCAGATGTAGAATCTTATTATTACTGCTGCAAATTTTAACTGCATTGTACTCTGGAAAGACTAAACTTGCACTAATCAATGGAAAACACTTAGGAGCAGATTATACTAAACTCTTACAAGTTTATCAAATATGACAAATTAGAAATATGTAACTATCGTTTCATCTGGTTAATAAAATTTACCTTACAAGGAACCATCGTGTGGGCCAAGATCCATTTAACACACAGTGTGTGTGTGTTGAAGTACTGTGTCGGTCTAGCACTTTCCCCTGCTAGAGGTCAGGCCAGAGTAATTAAAACAGACCACACACACACACACACACACACACATACACACACACACATACACATACACACTGAGATGGAAGAACATGTGTCTATGTGCTTCATCTCTTCTACTGACAAAGCTCCTCTGGCATCTCTTTTCAGTGTTTATTAAGTCTTATTAATTCTACTGTACTGATGTCATAATTACACTTCATTTCAACAGGGTCATTGGAGGTATTTCAACAACCAGCTTGTGGAGAAACTGGTCTTGGGCAATAAGTACTCATGAAATTGTTATACTCATTGAATGAACATATGTGAGGTACTGTTTTATAAAACAGTTGACAGAAAAAGATTAACAAATAAAAAAAATATATATGGATTTTGTGATTTTGGTTGAAAGTGGTAGAAAGGGCACTGCTATCATCTGTCATATAATGTAGAAAGGTTCATGGCCTTCTTTTCTAATGTGTTTTTCTTTGACAGTAAATACAATTCAAGGCAAGAGGTATCAGCATATGTCAGGGAAATGGACTGAAGTAAATTTTTTTGTGATTCATTAAAGAATGTCAGTTAATTTTGAGTGTTTAAAGGGCATTCAAATGTGCGATATTAAAAGACAGCCATGAAAACAGCCCCTTAACACAAGTTTTATGTTAAGTTGCTCATATATGATTGTGTTTGAAAAATATATATTTTTTAATTTGCAAGGTAATGTATACTTCATTTACAAGAAAAGTGTCTTTTCATTTGAATATTTTCTACTAAATTGTCAAAGAGTAAACAAAACTATTATGCACTCCACTCTTGGCTACATAAAACCATGTTATACAGATCATTTTTTTACTTGGTACTGGAAGCGTGTAAATGTGTGTGTGTGTGTGTGTTTTCAAGTATTAGTGTGCATCAGTGATGGACTAGAATCCTATCCAGTATTATTCCTCTGACTTATACCCTTGGAATATCTGCATAGGATCTAGTTACACCACATCCCTGAAAATGATAGATGAGTTATTAGACAATGAATCTTCTGTAGCTACATTTAATCAATTCAGTCTGAATAAAATAAGGAAATTTCAACTTTAATAGTGCCTTATAATTTTTTTCTTTCTTCGCAAAGGATGATAGGAATTAAATCTTACCCTTGTTGCATCGCAGACGGAGGATGGTAGAGCCATGGTAGATATCGAATAACAGCTTTATTATCCCGGTGATTCCCCCTAGTAACCTCCACTGCTGCAATCTGTGCCAGGCCAACTTTCAGGTGTCCACCAAAGGTATCTTCATGTAAAGGCTGAGAGCAGGTTTTCATATGGTTCTAGAGAATGTTGATTTCAGCATTAATTAAAAAAAAAATCTTAACACAGACAAATAAATGACAGTCAAGGTGTAAAGATTAGTACTAGGCTAACTGCTTGTAGGCCATTTTAAGCCTAGCCAATTACACCACATGAGAATCAAACCCTGCTGCTTGTGTTTGGAAGGTAAATACCTTAACCATTATGCCAACCTCAAATAATATTTTACATGCACTCAGCTGTCAAAGATAATGACAGATAATGACTTAGCAGTGAAGTTTAAACCAGAAACACTGGCAAATCCCATCTATCAACAAATTACGATAAGATTCCTTTATTGTAATTCCAAAAGTACAATAAAATTTGTAGCAGTCCTCCTAAGGTGCATTCACATAAAATGAGCAAGAATAAATAAAAGAATACAATACAATACAATGCCAGACAATACAATATAATGCAGTACAAAGTTATTGCACTTGCGTATAATTGCACATGAAACAAATAAGGTAAGGTGCACAGGAATGTAAACATAAATGTTATAGTGCAAATAGCTATTATCCCACTCAATGTATTTAGCATTGTTCAGCTCATGTATGGTTCTGGGATAGAAATGGTTCTTAAGTCTGTTTATCCAAGATGGACTGGATCTGAACCACCTGTTAGAAGACAGCAGCTCAAACAGCTGATGTCCAGGATAAGAAGAATCTTTCACGGTGTTGGTTGCCCTGCTGAGACATCGAGAGGTGAAGAGTTCTGCCAAAGAGGGCAGCAGCCAAAGATTTTTTGGGCAGAGTTAATGATCCTTTGAAGGGCTTTCCTGTCTGCCACTGAGCTGTTGGCATATCATGGGAAAATGCAATATGTCAGCACACTTTCAATAAAACAGCGGTAAAAAGACACCAGTAGCTTCTCCTGAAGGTTGTTTTTCCTGAAGATCCTCAGGAAATGGAGTCTCTGTTGTGCCTTCTTGACTGCCTCCATGATGTTTATGGACCAAGAAAGATCTTCTGCCACGTGTACACCTAGAAACTTGAAGGCAGGAACCCTTTCCATAGTCTCCATTGACATATATTGGGTTGTGATCTGTGTTGTGCATCCAGAAATCTATTATGAGTTCTTTTGTTCTGGTAGAGTTCAGGGCAAAGTTGTTGTCAGTACGCCATGCAACCAGCCTTTGAACTTCATCTCTATATGCTGTCTCGTCTCCTCCTGAATTAAGTCCAACCACTGTGGTGTCATCCACAAACTTAATGATGATATTAGTAGAATGAGAGGGAACACAGTCGTGGGTGTAAACAGAAGCGGGCTCAGCACATAGTCTTGTGGGACACCAGTGTTTACCATGAGAGTGGAACTGCAGACACATTAATTTGCTATGCCTCATTATTCATTTGGTAACAGATGTGGCTAATGCTCTTCAACAATGATCACTTTTGGATTGGGAGAGACAATATATTACACAATTACTACTGTAGATGTCAAAGTTGTTACATGCACAATTAAAGTTGTGACCACCAAGTAAGAGAAGATATGTTTTACAGGAAGGAATGGCTCAGTCTCGATATAAGAAAGTTATAGCATAGTTCCCTACTTCCAGTCCAAACAGTCTGTAATCTAACTGTTCCTTCCCAGTATTTTTGTCGACATTCTTAGGTACCTTTTGCTCTTTATACTTATGAGACTAAAATTTGCCTGAAATCCACATGACTTCATAGAATAAGTTGTCATGACTTTGAATTGTTCTTAAATTTTTCCGATCTCGGTATCTTCTACACAATGCTTGCCTTGGGTTCGTATTCATTATAAATGAATGTAAATCAATGTGTGGTTTACAAAGATAATATATGTTAAAATTATAATGCGGTAAAAGATTATCACCTTACTCTTGCAAAATGTATAATTCTTCACTAACTCCGCTAGACTGGCACGATTTCTTTAGTATTATTATTGACAGTAAGGAAAATAATACAGGCCTCATCTAAAGTTATCAAAATTTACATGAACGTGATTCAGCTAAAATTATCTTTGCAGGTTTTTTACTTTCAAGAAGAAGATTTATGCATAAATTCTTCATAATATTATTTACAATTTTAGAAAACAAACCTTTAGTGCATTCCAACAAAGCAATTTTAAGACTATACATCTGTCACTTAATCTACTCAGAAGTTAGAGAGATGGATAGTTAGACTGGTCATGCATTTCCTTTGTCACTAAAAATAAATACATGGTGTTGAACATTTAAATACATCTCTTACTAATATTATGCATATTAGTGTACTAGTTCAGGAAAATAAATGTGTAAAACTGCAATGCTCACCTTTAATTTTGTAAGCGTATGCATATCTGCAATGAAGTCCAGCAGTTCGCTGATATATTGCCTCATGCATTCCATGGCTGCAACTGAAAACTAAAATTAAAAAGTTATTCAAGTTGACTGGTGTTTCATTTTTTTTCTATCTTCATCATAAGCTGTTTAACCTGCATGTTTCAGATGTTACTGACCACTGTACAGTATTTCTTGCTAAATACAGCAATGATATCAATACAGGGAAACCAATTTCTGGTAAAAAGAAGCTGTGAAGCTGTCTGTTTTCAGCAAGTATTTAACAAAACTATATTCAGATCAATGATGAATGTGAGAATAAATGTCAATGAAACTAAACATGTATTACTCTGTATTAGATTATTTGCTTTATGTACAATATAATGCATATAATAGAATAAAGGTGGTCAGATGTATCAGAAATGCTGTTTTGGTGTGCTAGAAATTTATATATATACACACACACACACACACGACATATTATGATAAGACTTTAATGTGGTGTGTACGCACAATGTTTTATGGCCTGCTGGAAGACCTGTGTATCTGCACGAACAATACCATGGGTCTATATTTGGCTACTGAAATAAAAATAACTCAAACACTGAATGTCAAATGGGAAACAGCAAAATGGACATTTAGAGAACACCAATAATATCAAAAATAAATTTATGGAATGGCCATAATTGCCCAAAAACCAGGAAGTAATGTGATGCATAAGGTAACTGAAGGGAAACTTTATAAATGTGTCCTGTTCCCCAATGGAGTGCTATCTTGGAGTTGGCATATATAGTTGGGGGGCGTGGGATGCAGCCCCCCACTTTGGTTATTTGTGTTTGCAATACTGGCAGACTATGGCTATTCCATGACTTTATTTTTGATGTCAGTGGTGTTCATTAAAAGTCCATTTTGCTGTTTGCAGTTCGACATTTAGACATTTGAGTTTTATTTATTTTGGTAGGCAAACATAGACCCCAATAACATCAGCTTTTTTAGTAGACTTACTCAGGGAGTACCATTTGTTTAATTGTGGATAGATTTCACACTGTATGGCAGTTTGACCAGGGCTACAGTACCAAGCCTGTTAATCTGTGCTACTGAAAGACTTTAAAGTGGACTAACAAACAGAGCTAAACCCTAACTAACCAGATATCTGTTAAGCAGAAATGCATTTGCTTTATGTTGCATTGAAAATTAACTTTAGGTTGTTTCATCAAAAATAAATTATAGTACAGAAGAACTGCTACTGATGTATTACAATTGCTAGCTCTATTTATCTAACTATCTATCACTCTATCTTTAATAAATCAACCTTCAAATGTTTTGTGTACGTGTATCTGCCTATATAACTGTAGCTACTATATATATATATATATATATATATATATATATACACAAATGTGTGTGTGTCTGTGCATGAGTCTACACACCCCTGTATGTGTATATATATATATATATATATATATATATATATATATATATATATATACACACACACACACAAACATGTATGTAAACCAATACATTTTCATATATATATATATATATATATATATATATATATATATATATATAAATAGAGAGAGAGATAAATATAGATATATAATATCTATAATTCTCAAAACATGCAAACTTAAAAGATCTGTGCACCCTTCATAACACCTGCTAATTATGTATACTAACTCTGTGATTGCACAAACCCCAGGGAAAGAGCACATTCCCCAAACCCTGGGATTGGCTGTTCTCATATAACTTTTAAACACCTGGATTGTTGACCAAATTTTGCTTACGATTTGCTGATTTCCCTAAAATTGACCAATACTAAGGAAACCATATCTATATCTATATATCTATGTCTATATTTAGCTGTCTATAGCTAGATAGATATTTACATTTTTGATTACTGTATAGGTCCAATTGCAGGCTCATTCCAAATTACATTCAAAATAGTAACAACAAAAATGTAAACATTACAACAAAAAGTGGAAGACAAATGTCATCCAAACTAGTCACAAACAAAAGATAAACCATGACATTTTTTGTAATAGTTTAAACCATGTGAGATCCTCAGTTTATTCCAAAGTATGGGATCCCAGAGGGCTAGATTAATAGGCAGAAAGGAGAACTTGGAACTCAAATAGTATACCACATATTCTTCTTACTTTAGATTTGAATGTATGAGGTCTCCCATTAATCACCATGTATAGTAGATGCAGTTTCTGGAAAGAGTGGCTTAAGGAAGGGAACATGACTATCAGGGATATATGGAAAGTCAAAGGACAAGGAATTTTCCCTTTCAGTGAGTTCTGAAAAGACTGGGCACAGTGAATTTATGATGGTGGAAATATCCATAGCTTCAAAATGCCACTGGCTTTTCATTTAATGCAAATAAATTAAAAAAGGGTAGCATTTGGCCAGGCAGGCCTTAGTGAGAGTATGGCTGGTTACAAAGAGTACATCCCAATAAGAATAACATATGAACATGTATTTCAGTAAAGTTCACTGCAAATGGAGGCACTTAAATCCACTGAGAGTCCATAACAGGAGAAAAGACAGCTGAGGAAGAATGGAATAAGGGTATGCAGATACTCTACAAAACTGGGATTCCTGAATTTTCTAAAATACTGTTGGCAAAGATCATCAAAGGATTCATACAGAATGGGTAATGGAAAAAACTATTCAAGTTGACACTGTGGTCAGACCAATGTGAACTACATATGGTTTGGACATGACCTACAGTTAAAATATTGCGAACTCAAGTCATACAAGATATTGCTTAAGCAACTATGTACGAGTAGGACTTACCTTACAGAAATGGATGTTAAATTGTGTGATTGAAGAAATGTATTCTAGACCAAGTTTTTTTTAATTGCTTTTGTTTGTATATTGCCATGATGTGTTCAATAAAGTTTCATTACAAAAAAAAAAACAACATAAGCAGCATGTTTATCCTGAGAAATTGTAGCAGGTAACACAAAGTGCTTTTAGAGATGAAAACTAGAGGTGAATAATGGTAAAAACACAGTCCATACAGACAGATGACATAACAAAGGAAAGCGCCATAAGATGACAGAGAGCAAGAGTAAAGAGTATCTGTATACATCTGACAGGAAGTATGAACCTAAGGGCAACCAGCACAATAAGAGTATAAATGGGGTGACATGTCAAGAAATTTACCTAGGGCAAAATAGCATCAACTAAGTGATATGTAATGCATTTTGGCATTTGCAATTATTGTTCTAGAAGATACTATGTGAGCTGAGGCCTGAACCTGGATTAGTTATGATTATGAATCATCACCACTTCTATTCATTCTGGCACACTTCATTGTGTTAAATGATCATCACCATTATTACACCTTCATTGCCTTAAAAACCGCTTACACTGATCACAAATGTAAATAAGCTTCTTTACAGCTGAAATCACAAACACTACAACAAACCTACCCCAAGAATAAATAGCAATCAGAGTATAACTACCTCACCCACATAGTCTGACCTAAAATCCAAATATTCCAAAACTATTTATTAGGCAAGGTGCTTTGGCTCACAATTTCTAATTTATGTGTACTAACTCAAAGGAATGAAATATGGCAAAAATTGAAACAAATTCCCACAAATGAGAACTGAGTGGCCTTTAAAGCCTTCTATAATCTAGCCAAGCAGTCCATCCAAGGGCACAAATGTATTCTTCAAACAAAGAAAATAATCCCTCTCATACAGTCTCTCAAATACTTTTGAAAAGAAGTTAACCTTCTCACAGGAGGAAAATGCCCTCATGGCATCCTCTCTACAAATGTCATTCAATGTGTTACAGCAAAACATTCCCCAGAAGATTTCCATAAGGAATTTAGCAACTCCACATCCCCCACAGATCATGAATCAACGACTCCACTACAATTCATCTCCCTTTTCCAATTCAAATACATACTTCCCAAAGAAATCTCTATTCTACTGGAAAATATTCCTATCGGCACCACCAATGGATATGACAAAATAAGCCCCTGGTTCATATAACACTGCAGAGATGAAATAAGCCTACACTTAACTCTTTTCTACATCCAGCAGGATCACCTGCTCATCACCCCATTTCCTATTCATCCTCTATGCAAATGACATGGTCATTTAGTGGTCAAGTAACTCTCACACCAGCATTCAATCTCAGCTTCACTAGGACTTACATAGGCTCCACCGAT